>NC_035435.2:169326350-169626350 GCF_002127325.2 Helianthus annuus
TCAGTTCCACCATCCACGGTTCTTTGAAATTTCCCACTGAAGCAGGGATCGCAACGTTACACTCCGAATCAACAACTTGCGTAGCAGAAGTACGGCAAAGTAATGTTGATATTCCACCACCGAATCCCCTTTACCGAAGAGTGGGCTATACATCCGCACTTCCCAGAACAAAAGATTGTGATAGGGGCTCAACTCCCAGAACGAACTAAAAAGAAATTATGGAAGCTCCTGTCTAATTCGCTCGATGTATTTGCGTGGCAAACCTCTGACATGGTCGGGGTACCTAGGAGTTTGGCTGAACACAAGTTGAAAGTGTCACATTCAGTAAAACCTATGGCCCAAAGAAAAAGAAACATGGCTCCGGCCCGTAACAAAGCTATTTCAGAAGACGTGCGAAAATTATTAAGTGCTGGAATCATCAGGGAAGTGCGGTACCAAACATGGGTCTCCAATCCCGTAATGGTGACAAAGAAAGATAAGACCTGGAGGATGTGCGTCGACTTTTCCGATCTAAACAATGCATGTCCAAAGGACTGTTATCCTTTACCGGAGATCGATTTAAAGATCGATTCTCTTTCCAGCTTCCGTCTTAAATGCTTCCTGGACGCATATAAAGGTTATCACCAAATTCAGATGGCCCTAGAAGACGAGGATAAGACCACGTTCGTAACCAACGAGGGTCTCTTTTGCTATACCAAGATGCCATTTGGATTAAAAAATGCCGGAGCAACGTACCAAAGATTGATGGACAAGGCATTCAAAGTCCAGATCGGAAGAAATCTAGAAATTTACGTCGCCGACTTGGTTATAAAAAGTCAGGCCGAGGACAACATGATTGATGACATACTGGAAACCTTTACCAGGCTTCGAAGCATCAATCTCAAACTCAATCCCAAGAAATGTTCGTTTGGTCTAGAAGAAGGGAAGTTTCTAGGGGTTTGGGTCACACAGTCCGGTATACAAGTGCAACCTGATAAAATCAAAGCGGTGATCTCCATGCAGCCGCCGAAGACAGTGAAAGAAATCCAATCCTTAAATGGGAAATTGGTTGCACTTCATCGTTTTATATCAAAAGCAGCTGATCGGTCCATCCCTTTCATGAATGTATTAAAAAAGCGGACTGAAAAAGGTCAGACAGAATGGACGCCGGAAGCGGACTCAGCGTTTCAGGACTTGAAAGTATGTCTCGGATCATTACCCACCCTGACCGCTCCAACTACCGGCGAAATCGTCACGGTGTACCTATCCGCCTCTCACTTCGCCGTAAGTGCGGTGCTTGTGGTGCATAGGGATCAGGCACAAATCCCAGTCTACTACGTAAGTCGCATCTTAAAAGACTATGAAACTCGGTACCCAATGATAGAAAAGTTAGCACTTGCATTGGTGCATGCTTCCCGACGCCTCCGAAGGTATTTCCAGGCTTTTAACATAGAGGTGCAAACCGACCTCCAGATTCAGCAGATTCTCAGAAAGCCGGAGGTCTCCGGACGGTTAACCAAATGGGCTATCGAGCTCAGCGCCTTCGATATCACCTATCGAACCAGGGGGCCGGTGAAGGGTCAGGCTGTGGCCGATTTCCTCGCGGAGGTACCAATTGGAGAAAGCACCAAGGAAAAATCCGTCCTACCAAAAGTCTGGAATCTGTATACGGACGGAGCCTCGAGCAAAGAGGGATCCGGAGCGGGGTTGATTCTGATAGATCCAGAGGGAATAGAATACACCTATGCACTGTGTTTCGAGTTTAAAACTTCAAACAATGAAGCAGAGTATGAGGCCCTCCTTGCAGGACTACAGACTGCAGTCAAAGCCGGTGCAACCTCCGTATTAGCCCATGTGGATTCATTGCTAGTCGCTAATCAGATCAGCGGAGAATACGAGGCACGAGAGGAAAACATGGCACGGTATTTAAAACAGGTAAACAGCCTGATCTCCTCGTTTGATTCATGCAAAATTGTTCACATACCACGGAGTAAGAACAAAAAGGCGGACGCTCTTAGCAAATTAGCCTCAGTAGCATTTTGTCACTTGTCCAAGGAAGTACTGGTCGAAACTCTGCAAACTCCGGCTATTCGTCAGACAGGATCAGTAATGTCGGTTTCCATACAAGAAAGGTCTTGGATGACTCCGATCCTGGAGTATTTGAAAGATGGTAAATTACCAGAAGAAAAATCTCAAGCTCGGAAGTTAAAGGTTAAAGCGTTACAATATCAAGTCCACAACGGGCAACTATACCGAAAAACCTTCCTAGGTCCGCTCCTAAAGTGTTTAACTCCAGAAGAAGCAAGTTATGTCATCAGAGAAATACATTGGGGAATATGCGGCATTCACGCCGGGCACATAATGGTTGTTGCCAAAGCCATGAATGCCGGATATTTCTGGCCGGGTATGCATCAAAGCGCCGTCGGCGAACTGCAAGCATGTGAAGAATGTCAGCGGCACGCACCCATCAGCCACAGAGCTAAAAACAACCTCATCCCTGTCACCTCCGCATGGCCATTCCAGAAATGGGGGATTGATATCGTCGGCCCCTTTCCAGCATCCACCAGAGGAGTGAGATTCCTATTAGTGGCCATTGATTACTTCACGAAATGGATCGAGGCCAAACCCCTCCGGACCATCACAGGAGAGCAGGTGTTGAGGTTTGTCTGGGAGAACATCGTGTGTAGATTCGGAATGCCCCTTTGTGTAGTAAGTGACAACGGAAAGTAGTTTTCGGAAAAGCCATTCAAAACATGGTGCCAAAGAATGCACATCGAGCAGAGTTTTGCCTTGGTCGCCCATCCCCAGGCTAACGGGCAAGTAGAAAGAGCCAACCGCAGTATCGTGGAAGGCATCAAAAAGCGATTGGGGAAGGAAGGTGTTTCATGGGCGGATGAACTCCCGCATGTCCTATGGGCCCACAGGACCATGCCAAAAACGAGCACCAAAGAAACTCCTTTCTGTCTAACATACAGAACCAAAGCTGTCATACCCGCAGAGGTAGGGATACCCACACCCCGCATACAACAGAGCCGACAAGAGAATGAACGAGAACTCCGTCTAAATCTCGATTTAGCCGAAGAAAGGAGAGAACTAGCGGCTATCCGGGAAGCCAAATATAAAAAAGAGTTGGAGAAACACTACAACTCAAAAATAAAGGAAACCCGGTTCAAGGTCGGAGAATATGTAATGCGGAGTAATGAAGCAAGCCTGGCTGAAGGAACGGGAAAGTTAGCCCCTAAATGGGAGGGTCCTTACCAGATCAAAACTGCAGGAAAAGACGGCGCGTACACTTTAAGCAAAATGGATGGAACCTCTGTTCCACGTACTTGGAACGGAATCCATCTCAAGAAGTGTTTTCTTTAAGAACTTATGTTTCGGAATAAATTTGTAAAACGGAGGCCATGAGCTCCGTCCTTTTCTTTTTCCTTGTAAAGCGGATGTTTTTACCCGCCATGAAATTCCAAGAACCGCAGAGGGTTTTACCTGCGGATTGTTTCAAATGTTTTTACTTTTTGCTTAACAGAGGAGTCTAACTCCGGATACGACAAATAAAATGTCATGAATATTTCACTAACAAAAAGTTGCAACTTTATAAATAACTATCGGCCGACATCAGGGACCTAACCCTAAAAGGAAAGGACGAGCTGGCATCGCTCGTATTTCCCTCACAAAAAATTATCCTAAATAAAGGCACAACACGGATCCGCACCTAAAATAAGAACGTTCTGAAAATTTGAAAATGTGCACACCTAAACATGGACGCATGCAAAAAATGGCCACATCAAAGTAACCGGACAAATACAACCGGAATGATATTAATATCATTTACAAAGGATAATTGTCAAGTAAAAACATCATTACAAGTTAGAACGAAGTACCTACCCAAAAAAGTTCTAAACACATTCACTATCCAAAAAAAAAAAGAGGAAAGTCATGAACTAAACAAACTCAAAACCACCAAGGTGCATACCCCAAAGAGCCGGGCATGTCCACCTCATTTCTCCGAAGATCCACTGCTCGCGAAAGATAAGGCTTCCTTTATCTTGGACAAAGGTGCATCTATTAACCTGGGAAGATCTTCAATCACTCGAAAGGTCAGGGTGTCGAAGCATGCAACGGCCGCATTCAGCTCCTCTGCAGCATTACGGTTCAAAAGCGGGACTTCCGAGTAGGGAGTTTTTAACTTCAAGGCATGAAGATAACCGCTGTGAAGACCAGAATTAACGCCAATCGCACTCATGGCGTTGTTCACAGCGACTACAGTGGCAGTCATCTCCCGACCCTTGTGTATGTTCTTGGCCAGAAGCTGTGCACCCTCCGAAAGAAGCCATGCCTTTGTAGCATGAAGATCGTCCACCGAAGCTTTCAAAGCAGCATTCTCTTTCTTGACCCCTTCAATCTCAGCTTCATGAGCACTCTTCAAATCTTCAATTTGGGCCTTCAAGTCGGCCTCCCCTGTTTTTAACACATCCCGCTCTACATAAAGTGTTAGAAATAATGCCGTCAAAGAAAAAAATTATAGTCTAAAAAGGGGTCCGTACCAGCCACCATGTTCGCATATGCCAAACGAGCATTGTTGAAGGATTCTTCCATCTTCGCCATCACCGACTTATGCTCCTCATCCTGCTTTCTCACGGACTCAGAAAAAATCTTCAGTTCAGTGCTAACCCGATCCCTTTCCTCGGCAGCCGAGGCAGCAGCAGCTTGGGAAGACTGGTTTTGGATCGTCAAAGACTTGATCTTCTCTTGATGAGTCTGAAGTTCGGTGGTCAGCTGGGCAACCCTCTTCTCCGCCTTCGGGGCCTTTTGGATCTTGCGTTTCAAAGATCGCACTTCTTTCTCCAAATCTTCTTTCACCGACTCTGCTTCCACCCATCGCCGATACAGCTCCGTGACAAAAATGTTCGATTGAGCTTGATTAGACAGGACAGTAGCACCCAGATCCTGGCTCTTCATCTTTCGACTCTTGGCATGATCAATCGGAGTACCGATATTGAATAAAAAGGTCCTTGCAACTAGCTCGTCCATAACAGAATCTTTATTCCGAATGTCCCAATCCGGAACAAACTTGTCCTCAGCAGTCAAAGGATCAATATCCATGTCATCAGAAAATACATCTGCATACCGAAAGAATGACATCAACTCGGGTCCAAACCAAGAGGGAGGATGAGAGGACACTTGGTCTCTTCCCCACCAACAAAGCAGTCCGGACCCAAGGATGAACCCAAAGTCGTACCTGAAAAAGTCACCACTTTATGCTCACCTGGAGTCTTCCTAACCCCTTTGCTAGATACTTCCAGGTTTTCAACGTCCATTCCCTCCACCTCGTTGACCGGAAGAAAACCACCAGAGAATACCGGGGTAGGTTTAGTTCGAGCTAAAGCAGCCTCTTCCCTCGAAAACTTTCCACCTGTAAGATGTTCGTCCAGCTCAACCATTATGTCACCACCCGAGTGAGAAGAACTTGGCTTACCTTTCTTCAACCGGGGCATCGGAAGATCATCTGCAGAACGGATCGTCAAAGACTCCGGTTTCCTTTTACGAGGGGGGGTCTGCTTTTTCGCTCCATCATCGATAATTTTGTTCTTCAGAGAAGCAGAGGAAGGTCGGGAACGAAGAGCATCGTCCAAAATATGGACCTCCGGATCACTATCGACGTCTTCTAAAATCGATTTCTTACCAGCTTGAGAACCGGAGGAACCAGCGTCACCCTTCGGAGACAAGGGAAGGGAAGTAGTTTCCGTTGCACCTCCATCAGTCGCATTCGTGGGAATGAAAGAGGTAACTTCCGTAGCAGCATGTTTGTAACAACTGCCACTAAAATCAATAATTAGAACGATAATTAGTTAATAAGAAAACCCTAGTTAAGACACCCAAGTAATTTTGCACTAACCCTAAAATTTTCATAACAATCGGAATCAGGATCAGGGCCCCTAAAACTCAGGGGGGATAAACCCTAGTTGGTAATATCTTAACAAATTTTACGTGAGAACTAAGTTTCAGTCGAAACCAACTCAGCAGGCCTATACCCACAACAAGGCTACTCTAGGCTAGGTGGGTTTCCCAGGCGAGTCGCGACAGAATCACTGTCGTCATACGCGACACGCGGGCGGGTTAAATTTTCAGTATAAATAGAAGGGGTTGGGACTTGAATTCTGTCTTTGGAACGACGTAAAATCAAGTTACGTAGACCGAGTTATCACAGAAACAGTCCAACACACACACACTAATCACGAGGTGCTGCCACAATCAGGGTAATAACTCGATCGCTATTACGATTCAACGTCCGATCGATTATAACTATCCAACGATAGTCCGGGTGCTGCTCAATTGAGCTTGTACTTTGATTATTCGTCGTGATTTCGACTTGAATATTTGAGTGCTGTCCGAATTCGGACTATGCTCTGTTATTCGTTGTGAATCCGATTGAATTATCGAGTATTGCACTGATTAATCGTTGTGGGGGTTTAATCTCGTGAATTGACGTAACTGCTGTATTAGTTACTAACCTGTCTGTGTGTGCATTGTGTTAAACTAGGTGTAATCAAGGCTAATCAGTAGGCATTATCTATTTGCTCGTTAAAACTGCAATGTGAGTCATTCTTCTTTTTAAATTGTTTTCTCACAGTTTGTGAGTAAGTATTACAATACCTCAAATTATTTTCAAGGTTATAATTACAGGGATTAAGTCTTTGTAATCACCAAATTACAGCTGGTATGTGGGGTATTGTGCACATTACTATTTTATCACTCTATGTGAGTGAGTATTACTCTATGTGAGTTAAACGTCACTATTTGGGGCGACGGGACCCAATAGTGGTATGACCACAGTCACAGATCCGGTCGAGTGACAAATACCCATTCTTGATAATTGGTTGATAAAAACATTGTAATTCCCCTTAATACTGTAATTTATAACTAACAGGTCGTTTTAGAAAATGGAATGATTCACTCAGTATTTCCCCGCTGACAAAACCTTTTTCAAACATGTTTCAGGTGATCTGTGTGATCCAGGAAAAGTGCAGTAAAGCACTATCAAGCTCAGAGAAGTGGCTCAGTGTAAATAAATGAATAAAACATGTTTTGGAAAATAAAGATTTCTGTGTGAAATCAACTTATTGTAAATTTTGGGATTCATCCCTTAAACTTTGTGTAATATATTAACGAGCATTTTCCGGTGAAAAGATCCTGTTGTAAAAAGACTTCCGCTGCCGCATAAATTAAATACCACGGGTACCACTGAAATCTGCCCGCGGCCCCCGACTCCGTCCAGGGTAGGGTCGGGAGCCGTGACAGAAGTTGGTATCAGAGCTAAGAATTAATAAATATTGAGCCACTGATCGAGCCACTGATTTAAGCCTATTACGGAATTAAGTATTTGACAGAATACTTAAATTTACTAATTGTTATTTTGTAATTATATGTTTTCTTAACTAATTACTTGTTAGTTACAGTATGGGTAAGCAAAAGATGTCTGCTATCTACCATAAACTAGATGTTGCATCTTCTTCTAAAAACCCAGTAAACCTAGAAGAAGGAATTTTTGTCCGCAAGGCGAACTATGAGAATCCTCTTTCCCCAGAGAAAAGGGATTCGATACTTAAAAAGAGTCAGGAGAAAAAGAAACCCCGAACCAAGAGAGTTAGGTTTAACCCAGAAGTCCAAGAATTGGGTAATAGTACACCTTGGGAAGATAAAATAGACAAGAAATGGGCAAATCTCTATATGCTAGCTACCGTAGCAGAAAATGTCAAACTCTAAATATCCTATAAGTTGGATCTAGTAAGGGAAATCACCACCCATTAAATAAATAAAATCCCAGTATGTTTATTTCCGTGGTTTCTATACAAAGTAATATGCAATAAAACTTCAGTGTTTGTTTGTTAAACTTTGTTCCAAAGTTTTAACATTGCATTTTTGCATATATGTTATGCAGCATGAATGAGATGTCGGAAGCATTCCAAAATCTCAACTTATATCCGGTGCCTATCGAAGTCTCTCACGACTTTACTGGTTACATTGCTGACATAGAAGAACCTGTGGAATTCAGAGCTCCACCGCTGGAAAAAGCCAAACCTAAAAAGAAAAGAAGATACGTAGGGTGGAGGAAAGTACGCCGTAGGAAACCAACCACTAGGAGACTTCCTAAAATAGAAAATCCTGTGATCGTGAGCAAGGGAAAGGAAATAGAAACTGGAGAAAGTTCGAAATCACCAGAAAAGGAAATAGGAATAGAAAGGAAATAGGAATAGATCTGAAGCAAAAGGGAATAGAAATTAGCGAAAGCTCTAAACAGTCTGAGGAAATCACATTCCAGGACGAAATAGATCGCCTACTAGAAAATTGTGATGTTTTAGAGCCTATCAACGATAATCTCTTCTCTTACCCGGCTACAGTTCAATTCCCACTAAACCTAGGACCAGCTATTCCAGGCCCACTAATTCATACCAGACCATTAGGCCAAATGGAGGAATGGTGGACCAATGACTGGCAATTCCAAAACATAGTCAACAGTCCTTATAGCTTTCTTCCACAATTTGACCCAGAACCACTCCCAAATCCTCCCATGAGTAATGAAAACCTAGCTGAACTCCGTCAGTTCGGTGAAGAACTGATAGGTACAGGTAATAGGATCAGGGAAATGGGAGAGCATCTAACTTGGAAGTACGATGAGAGGGAGCATCGTTACTAGAACCGTCAGTTAAACCACAGAAAGCCGTATTGTATGATAGTAACTTAAAATTCTGTAAAATGGGCAATAAAACTCTGTAAAATATGGTGTGTATGGATGCATATACAATATACCATAACAAAGTAAAAGTCGAGAAATCGACAATTTTGGTTATGCTTATATGTTGTGATAATCTATGTGTTTATCTATGTGAATTTTGTCATTGATAAGTTAGACACTAATAATTTTTACCAATTAGCAGATGGAAAACGCTAACAATGAACCAATTAATGAAGTAAATCAATCTGAGCAAGAACAGGAAGATCAATATATAACTCGACAAGATATCGAGAACTTTATCGCCCAAGGAATAGCTCATGCTATTCCAGAAATTGTGGCTGCTATTCAGAAACCTGCCGAACCACAATTAATTCCTAGTAAACGTATTCCAGAAGATAACGGCAGTAACAGCGTAAATGGAGGCGGCAATCATGACGATCATGATCCGCAACGGGCCCCACTCCCTAAAAGAATAAAAGCCGCAACGCCTGGTTGCACATACAAAGAATTTCTTGCTTGCAAACCCGCTGAATTTGCAGGTAACGAAGGGGCAACTGCAACACTGCGTTGGTTAGAGAAAACCGAAGCAGTAATCGCAATAAGCAAATGTGCCGAAGAGGATCAAGTGATGTATGCATCAAATCTGTTCAAGGAAGGAGCACTAGAATGGTGGAATACGGTCCTCCAGGCAAAAGGAAGAAGGATAGCCTATGCCATGAGTTGGGAAGAATTTATGAATCTTGTAGAAAGAAAATTCTGTCCCGAATACGAGAAGGAACAAATGGCAAACAAGTTCCTGAGTCATCGTATGCTAGGTGTAGATTGTCGGGGCTATACTTCGACATTCTTTGAATACGCAAGGGTAGTGCCATCACTGGCTTCGCCAGAACCGGTACTTATTTCTCGTTACATCTGGGGGTTAATTAGTGAAATCCGAAACATCGTTAAAGCTGCGAGACCTCGTACCATTGACGATGCGGTAGAATTAGCTAACACCCTAACGGATGAATTGGTGCGCACAAGAGAGGAAGATCGTAA
This sequence comes from Helianthus annuus, assembly GCF_002127325.2. Taxonomy (NCBI): domain Eukaryota; kingdom Viridiplantae; phylum Streptophyta; class Magnoliopsida; order Asterales; family Asteraceae; genus Helianthus; species Helianthus annuus. The sequence continues at coordinate 169,336,102 of NC_035435.2, forward strand.
GAAGGAAATAGCTCAGAAGATTACCCAAGGGTTTCGTATGGGTAATATCAAGAAAAGAGGAACAGGGCAATCCTCATCACCTCCTTTCTGCAAAACTTGCAAAAAGAAGCATTATGGACAATGCAACATGGTTTGCAATTTTTGCAAAATGAAAGGACATCGGGAGGAAGACTGCAGGAAGAAAACAAGAATTTGTTATAATTGCAGAGAAAGAGGTCATTTTCAATTTGAATGTCCTAAGTTAGCTAAACCTGTAGTTAACCAAGCCAAACCAGCTGAAGGAACAACTAAGAGAAATGCGCGAGCATTCCAGCTAACCACTCAAGAAGCCGAACTCATTCCAGATGTGATAGCTGGTACGTTCTTAGTTCACAACGTATTTGCAAAAGTATTATTTGACTCTGGTGCGAACCAAAGTTTTATAAATACTTTATTTTGCCAAGATCTTAAATTACCTTTAACCACTCTTAGGCAAATCTTCACAGTAGAAACCGCAGAAGGAAATTCTGTGAAAATAGATAAAGTCTGGCAAGAAGGAAAAATAGAATTATTAGGCCATAAGTTTTCTGCAAATTTGTTACCAATGAATTTAGCAGGATTCGATGTAGTATTAGGAATGGATTGGTTAATAGCCAACCATGCACGAATCCTATGTGACAAAAATGCTGTAGAAATTCAAACACCTACAAGAGAAGTAATTTTAATTACTGGAGATAGACCTCGAAAGCCACTGAAATTTATCTCAGTAATGAAATTGGCAAGCTATTCGAGAAAGCAGGAAATGGTGTATATGATTTCAGTAATCATTAACACTAAAGATAAGGAACTTCAGGACATCCCGGTAGTGTCAGAATACCCAGACGTTTTTCCAGAAGAATTACCTGGATTACCACCTGATAGAGAAGTAGAGTTTAGAAATCATTTAATTCCAGGTACTGCACCAATAGCTAAAGCACCCTATAGATTAGCACCTACTGAAATGTTAGAATTGAAAAAGCAATTAGATGAATTATTAAGCAAAGGATTCATACAACCTAGTTCATCCCCTTGGGGTGCACCAGTGTTGTTTGTGAAAAAGAAAGATGGATCGATGAGAATGTGTATTGATTATAGGGAACTGAATAAGGTTACAATTAAGAATCGATACCCGTTACCTAGGATTGATGATCTTTTTGATCAATTGCAAGGAGCTAGGTATTTCTCTAAGATAGATTTAAGATCTGGATATCATCAGTTGAAGGTACAAGAAGAAGACATACCTAAAACTGCCTTCAGAACTAGGTATGGTCATTATGAGTTTACAGTCATGCCCTTTGGATTAACGAATGCCCCAGCAGCATTCATGGACATGATGAATCGAATCTGTAAACCATACTTGGATAAATTTGTGATCGTTTTTATCGACGATATACTTATTTATTCCAAAAGCCAAAAGGAACATTGTGAGCATTTACATGTTCTCTTAACTTTGTTAAGAAAAGAAAGGCTTTATGCCAAATTCTCAAAGTGTGAATTTTGGCTGCAAGAAGTATAATTCCTAGGTCATGTGGTAAATCATGAAGGTATCCATGTAGATCCTGCTAAGATAGAAGCAATTACAAAGTGGAAAGTCCCACAAACAGCTATGGAGATAAGAAGTTTTCTAGGCTTAGCTGGATACTATAGACGATTTATCAAAGATTTTTCTAAGATAGCTGTACCTTTAACCAAGTTAACCTGTAAAGCCGCCAAGTTTGAATGGGGACCTAGACAAGAAGAAGCTTTTAAGATTTTAAAGCATAGATTAACAAATGCACCAATCTTATCTTTACCCGAAGAAACAGAAGATTTTGAGGTATACTGTGATGCTTCAAAGTTAGGGTATGGATGTGTGTTGATGCAACGCAAGAAGGTAATTGCGTATGCTTCTAGACAATTGAAAAAGCACGAAGAAAATTATACGACTCACGACCTAGAACTAGGAGCCATAATTTTTGCCCTTAAAATCTGGAGACATTATTTGTATGGAAGTAAGTTTACTGTTTATACAGACCATAAGAGTTTAAGATATATATTTGGACAAAAAGAGTTAAACATGAGGCAAAGAAGATGGATGGAGATGCTAAGCGATTACGACTGTGATATTCAATATCACAAAGGAAAGGCAAATGTAGTTGCCGATGCTTTAAGTCGTAAGTACCATGAGAAACAGAAACGAGTCCGTGCTTTGAGGTTAAATCTACAAGTAGATTTAATGGCACAAATCAAAGAAGTTCAGAAAACAGCAATCCAAGATGATGCTGAAGGAATGAAAGGTTACCTAAAAGAACTAGAACAAGGAAACGATGGAATTTGGAGATTCCATAAGAAACGAATGTGGGTACCTAAGCAAGGAGAGTTAAGAAATAAGATTTTAGAAGAAGCTCATAAGTCTAGGTATACCATGCACCCAGGAAACCATAAGATGTACCAAGATTTAAGGAATAATTTCTGGTGGATAGGAATGAAAAAGGATATAGCCGAATACGTATCCAAGTGTTTAACTTGTTCACAAGTTAAAGCTGAACACCAGAAACCTTCAGGACTACTACAACAGTTAGAAATGCCTGTATGGAAATGGGAACTCATAACAATGGATTTTGTTACTAAGTTACCCAGGACCAGAAAAGGTAATGATGCTATTTGGGTAATTGTCGATCGATTGACCAAATCAGCTCATTTCCTACCAATGAAAGAAACCTTTAGCATGGAAAGGTTAGCACAACTGTACGTGGACAAAGTAGTATCCCTACATGGAGTCCCGCTCTCCATAGTATCGGATAGAGATAGTCGAATTACTTCTCATTTCTGGACAAGTTTTCAGAAAGCAATGGGAACTCGACTAAATCTAAGTACTGCTTATCATCCACAAACAGTCAGACAGAGTGAAAGGACAATACAAACTCTAGAAGACATGCTCCGAGCATGTGTAATTGACTTTGATGGTAATTGGGATAGCCATTTGCCATTAATTGAATTCTCCTATAACAATAGTTATCATTCAAGCATCGAAGCTGCACCATTCGAAGCATTGTATGGACGTAAGTGCAGAACTCCAGTATGTTGGGCAGAAATCGGAGAAAGTCAATTATCAGGTCCTGAAATTGTACAAGAAACTACTGACAAGATAACTCAGATTAAGAAAAGATTGAAAACGGCTCGAGATCGTCAGAAGAGCTATGCAGACAATCGTCGTAAGCCTTTAGAATTTCAAGTAGGAGATAAAGTACTTTTAAAAGTCTCTCCTTGGAAAGGAGTAGTACGATTCGGAAAGAAAGGAAAGCTAAGTCCAAGGTACGTTGGACCATTCCCCGTGATTCAACGAATAGGACCAGTAGCTTATCGTTTACAACTACCAGAAGAGTTAGCTGGAGTACATGATGTATTTCATGTATCCAATCTCAAGAAATGTTTATCAGACGAATCCCTGGTAGTACCTCTTCAAGATATAGAGGTAAACGAAAAGTTGAAATTTGTAGAGCAACCACTACAGATCGAGGACAGAAAAGTCAAGTTTCTCAAGCACAAACGACTAGTGCTAGTAAAAGTCAAATGGGAATCCAAGAGAGGACCAGAATACACTTGGGAACTGGAATCGGAAATGAAGCGAAAGTACCCTCATCTATTCCAGTAAATCTCGAGGACGAGATTTTTCTTAAGGTGGGGAGGATGTAACAACTGCCACTAAAATCAATAATTAGAACGATAATTAGTTAATAAGAAAACCCTAGTTAAGACACCCAAGTAATTTTGCACTAACCCTAAAATTTTCATAACAATCGGAATCAGGATCAGGGCCCCTAAAACTCAGGGGGGATAAACCCTAGTTGGTAATATCTTAACAAATTTTACGTGAGAACTAAGTTTCAGTCGAAACCAACTCAGCAGGCCTATACCCACAACAAGGCTACTCTAGGCTAGGTGGGTTTCCCAGGCGAGTCGCGACAGAATCACTGTCGTCTTACGCGACACGCGGGCAGGTTAAATTTTCAGTATAAATAGAAGGGGTTGGGACTTGAATTCTGTCTTTGGAACGACGTAAAATCAAGTTACGTAGACCGAGTTATCACAGAAACAGTCCAACACACACACACTAATCACGAGGTGCTGCCACAATCAGGGTAATAACTCGATCGCTATTACGATTCAACGTCCGATCGATTATAACTATCCAACGATAGTCCGGGTGCTGCTCAATTGAGCTTGTACTTTGATTATTCGTCGTGATTTCGACTTGAATATTTGAGTGCTGTCCGAATTCGGACTATGCCCTGTTATTCGTTGTGAATCCGATTGAATTATCGAGTATTGCACTGATTAATCGTTGTGAGGGTTTAATCTCGTGAATTGACGTAACTGCTGTATTAGTTACTAACCTGTCTGTGTGTGCATTGTGTTAAACTAGGTGTAATCAAGGCTAATCAGTAGGCATTATCTATTTGCTCGTTAAAACTGCAATGTGAGTCATTCTTCTTTTTAAATTGTTTTCTCACAGTTTGTGAGTAAGTATTACAATACCTCAAATTATTTTCAAGGTTATAATTACAGGGATTAAGTCTTTGTTATCACCAAATTACAGCTGGTATGTGGGGTATTGTGCACATTACTATTTTATCACTCTATGTGAGTGAGTATTACTCTATGTGAGTTAAACGTCACTATTTGGGGCGACGGGACCCAATAGTGGTATGACCACAGTCACAGATCCGGTCGAGTGACAAATACCCATTCTTGATAATTGGTTGATAAAAACATTGTATTTCCCCTTAATACTGTAATTTATAACTAACAGGTCGTTTTAGAAAATGGAATGATTCACTCAGTATTTCCCCGCTGACAAAACCTTTTTCAAACATGTTTCAGGTGATCTGTGTGATCCAGGAAAAGTGCAGTAAAGCACTATCAAGCTCAGAGAAGTGGCTAAGTGTAAATAAATGAATAAAACATGTTTTGGAAAATAAAGATTTCTGTGTGAAATCAACTTATTGTAAATTTTGGGATTCATCCCTTAAACTTTGTGTAATATATTAACGAGCATTTTCCGGTGAAAAGATCCTGTTGTAAAAAGACTTCCGCTGCCGCATAAATTAAATACCACGGGTACCACTGAAATCTGCCCGCGGCCCCCGACTCCGTCCAGGGTAGGGTCGGGAGCCGTGACAGAAGGTGGTATCAGAGCTAAGAATTAATAAATATTGAGCCACTGATCGAGCCACTGATTTAAGCCTATTACGGAATTAAGTATTTGACAGAATACTTAAATTTACTAATTGTTATTTTGTGATTATATGTTTTCTTAACTAATTACTTGTTAGTTACAGTATGAGTAAGCAAAAGATGTCTGCTATCTACCATAAACTAGATGTTGCATCTTCTTCTAAAAATCCAGTAAACCTAGAAGAAGGAATTTTTGTCCGCGAGGCGAACTATGAGAATCCTCTTTCCCCAGAGAAAAGGGATTCGATACTTAAAAAGAGTCAGGAGAAAAAGAAACCCCTAACCAAGAGAGTTAGGTTTAACCCAGAAGTCCAAGAATTGGGTAATAGTACACCTTGGGAAGATAAAATAGACAAGAAATGGGCAAATCTCTATATGCTAGCTACCGTAGCAGAAAATGTCAAACTCTAAATATCCTATAAGTTGGATCTAGTAAGGGAAATCACCACCCAGTAAATAAATAAAATCCCAGTATGTTTATTTCCGTGGTTTCTATACAAATGATATGCAATAAAACTTCAGTGTTTGTTTGTTAAACTTTGTTCCAAGGACACAAGAGCTTTTAATACCGGTTTATCCTCAACGTCTAATCAAATCAAAAAGTGAGAAAAATGTTTTAAACTAAGAAAAATAAAAACTAACTAAATGCTGAAAAATAAAATAAAATAAAAACAGATAGACAAGATGAATCACTTGGATCCGACACGTGTGTTAGTATAACCTTTGATTATTTTCGCACTTTTGCACTTGTTTAAGAGATTATCTTAGTTATTGTAGTAGGCCCCTCTTTTGAAGGCGACGTTACCCTCAACCCAGTAGTTTGAGTCAGCAAGGATACAATCCTAAAGGGTCGGATTATTGAAAGATAATGAATTAAGTTATTAATGCAAATTGTGGTAGGCCCCGCTTTTGGCGGTGACGTTACCCTCGGCTAAGTAGTCTGAGTCAGCAGGGATACAGTCCTAAATAGCCGGGTTATAGTATTAATAGTAGTTAACTTATGAGGGGGTCAAAGAGTTTGGATCCCCGCCATCCAATACCTATGGGCATTGAAGGAGATCCTACTAAATTTGACCCAGGTCCCAAGCAGGACCTCTAAACGCTGAACAAGGGCAAGACCCTTACCAAACCGTTCCCTTAACCCCCGACCAGGTAGCCAACATACCTCCATATAGACCGTGGAGATATGAATGGTGAAAATCTTTTATTTTATATAGACAGTAAAATAATGCCAAGACACCACGGACAAACGATAAGGAAAGATCACCTTCAACATAAGTAACTAGTTATTAAAGTCATTAATACAAAACCAAATAAAAAGTGCAAAAGATTAAAAATAAAAAGTATTATACTAAACACTTGTCTTCACCAAGTGATGTAAGAGACTTAGGCAAACATGGCCTTGATTGTCAAGAATTCTTACGATCAATCTTGGATCCCGAGACGACTCACACACTCTACGATGGACAATGGATGATGGTGGTGGATGATGGTGTTATGGTGGTGGTGGGTGGTGGATGAAGTGTGAGAGAGGTGGTGTGCCAAGGGATCAGATGGAATGAAACCAAGCACCCCTATTTATAGGCTGAACAGAAGGCTGGGCACGGCCCCGTGTCCGCTGGACACGGCCCCGTGCCCGTCTGACATTCTCTCTCTTCATTAATTGTAATTCGCAATTACAATTAATGCGCCTGCTGTACTTTCACCACGCCCCCGTGCCCGCTGGACACGGCCCCGTGGTGGGCAATGGAAGCTTCTATTGTTTTGTCTTTTCTGCTGCTTCCTGGGCACGGCCCCGTGTTCGCTGGACACGGGGCGTGTTCAGTCTTCTGTTTTCTCTTCTTTGCCTTGGGAGGTGCCGTTGAGGATCCGGGCAGTCTACTTTTATTCCTTTTCTTGTATTTATGCTAGAATTAGTTGTCTTTTTGCTTCTTTTGTGATTTTGAGCTCATTTCATCCTGAAAATACAAAAGGAAGACAAAAACACTCTTTTTCCAACATTAGTACTTAAAAAGGGTTAGTTTTATGCCTTAATTGATGTGATTTATATGTTGCATTTTACACACATCAGACAGGTCGAATCTCCTGGGCCGAAGAGGCCACTTGCTTCATAAGGGGACCTTCCCCTTCCACCTGATCCTCCAGGTCAAAGTCAAGAACGTCGAAGCTGGGAACCTTCAAAGCGTCCAAGAGAGACATAGTAACACCTGCATTTTTCAAGAAAAAATGAATTAGTCAAAATAAAAGAAAATGCCAAAGGGGAGGAAAAGGGCCGGAACTTACGATCACGTTTCCTACGGATGACCGGCCAGACCCTATCCCCTTGGCTCTACCTAAAACAAACTCGACTTAACAACAGGAAATGTTCATGAAGGGGACGGATCGGGGACTTGTGCTCAATCAAGGCATGGGCCAGTTTGCGGTTGAAGACGAAGTCTTCCCCCAAGTCAAAAGACATCGTCTGGTCCTTGAAACGCCATCCCATATCCTCCGGCAAGCAACGATCGTCCAACCAGAAAAAATTATCTTTCCAATTTTTCAAGCTGGAACGTTCGCCGGAGGACGGGGAAGGTATACCCTTCCGATGCGCAAAAGTGTACCAATCTCCGGCCGTGAAAAATTCATAAAAGTACCGGAAAACGTCTAGATCCGGCCTCTGCTCTAGGGCCTGGCAAGAAATTTCAAAGTGACCTATGCGACTAAGACCAAAAGGGTTAACCTGGCTAATATGAACCCTAAAAAACCGAAGGACCCTAATCAAAAAACGAGAAAATGGAACCCTGTAATTCGCAAAATTACAAACGCGAGTATAGAAGGGGAATTTCCCCTGACGAAAGGGGTAAACAGTCTCGTCTTTCGAAGGCAGAACCGGATTCAAGTCTAAAGGAACGTTGTACTCGCGGACAAATTTATCCAACTGACGCTGTGTAAGCACGCTCACACTCTTGGACATATTGTCCTTACCAGGTGCCATAGTAGAAAAGAAGACGCACCTTACCTTTGGAGAAGAAGAAGCTAAAGAGGAGGATAACAGGAAAAGTGAAGAGAGAAAATGAGAAGAAAAAGTAAAAAGCAAAAGGTAAAAAGCGAATTTATAGGGGGATTAAGTCGGTTTGGGGAAGTCTAATCGAACTGTCACCTCAACCAAGGGATTTTACAGTTGTCACGGTGGGGTGACTGACGGACAAATCACAAAAGCCACTCACGCCACGTCACCACCATTCAAGGCACGCCACGTCACCACCATTCAAGGCACGCCACGTCACGAACTCGGACCACTCCTGTTGTGACACGTCGCCTGGGCAGACAAAAACATTATAACATTTTGTCAAGTCTTCACCAAGACTCAACAAACTGGGGGACTTGAAGATACATATCCGAGGCCGGATATTATCCACCGAAGAACGAACAAAATAAAGGTGACAGTTCCCTACCCAAGCCAAAGTATCAGCTCCGTCCCCCAAGCAACTCCGAAGACGAACCACCGTTCAAGTGCGTCCGGACGAACGACGTCATCTCAGTTGTCCATTATAAATACCTCACCAAAGTACAACCCAAGTACGATTTTCTGAACCTCCGTCCTTACTTTCTCTCTCTATTTTCTCTCTCTAAAAACAGATACTTATCCTCACGCCGGAGGGTGGTCGCAGAGGGACCCTCCCATCTCTGTGGCGAGCCTAACGGTTTTCTGTTTTGTAGGAACCTCCCCTAACTCTCTATAAGATCCAAACCCTCGATTACAGGCTCCAGCCTTAGCTCGATTCTTTGGTTCTTCATGCCACAAAAGTTAAAAATGTTGGTGCAGCTCAGATGAATTAGCACTACTAATAGTGTATGTGAGAAACTAGGATCGAGACTCGGTATCCCCAAATAATTTTGTTTCCTTTGGGCCCCATATCGAGACCCGGTATCCCCAAATAATTTTGTTTCCTTTGGGCCCCCGTATCGAGACCTGGTATCTCCATTGTTGGTGTTCTTGAAGTCCAACTTGATGGCGTATGTAAATTCATGCTTCTCGGGGCTCACAAGGCGCAATCCTGCTCCTGCGTCGTCCTCGTTTGATGCCCCATCAGTGTACAACAACCATATTCCGTCAGATGTATCTTTCGCGAGAGTCTCAACGATCTCGCAATCTTTGATTTTTTCCACTGGAACTTCAGTGACGAAGTCTGCAAGGACTTGTCCCTTGATAGCTGGGCGCGGCCTGTACAAGATGTTGTGGCCCCCCAACTCTATCACCCATTTTGCTAATCGCCCAGACGTCTCTGGTTTTTGCAATACTGTGCCGATGTGAAAGTTGGTAAGTACTGTGATTACGTGCCCTGTAAAGTACCTGCGCAGCCTTCTAGAAGCGTGAAGCAGCGCCAGTACCAACTTCTCCATTGTTAAATACCTTGTTTCTGGGTCGGTAAGCACCCTACTGACATAATAAATTGGGTTTTGTACCCCGTTTCTTTCTACCATGAGTACCGACCCTACTGCCTTATCCGAAGAAGACAAGTATAGTATGAGTGGTTCCTTTTCGTACGGCGCGGTCAGTGTGGGGAGTTTGATCAAGCATTCTTCATCTGCTGGAACGCCGCTTCTGCCTCTGGCGTCCACTTGAACTCTTGTTTCTTTACGCAATTGCGCAAGGTGCTGATAAAAGGGTATGACTTTGCGACGTGATTTGATAGGAATCGGTTGAGCGCGGCTAAGCGGCCGGCTAATCGCTGCATCTCCTTGATTGTTTTTGGCGATGGCATTCGCTCTATTGCTTGAACCTTCTCTGGGTTTACTTTGAAGCCGCCATTTGTGACTATGAAGCCTAAAAACTTCCCTTCTTCCATACCAAAGGAACATTTGGCAGGATTCAATTTCATGTTCACATTTCTCAACGAGTTAAACTTTTTCTCAATATCCTTCAGCATTTGGTCCTCTTCTGGACTCTTGATCACCAGATCATCGATGTAAACCTCGATGTGTTTCCCAATATCATCAGCGAAGATTTTATCCATGAGGCGCTGGTACGTAGCGCCAGCGTTTTTTAGGCCGAACGACATCTTTGTGTAACAGAAGATGCCGAGGTCGGTTCGAAAAGCTGTTTCGTCTTTGTCTTCGAGCTTCATTTGGACCTGGTGGTACCCCTTGTAGCAGTCTAGAAAACACTTCCATCTGTATGGTGCGAGAGGGTCTATCTTTTTGTCGATCTCAGGCAGAGAGTAGCAGTCCTTGGGACATGCCTTGTTGAGATCGGTATAATCGACGCACATTCTCCATCCCCCATTTGACTTCTCTACCATTACCGGGTTTGCCACCCAACTTTGATAGCGCACCTATCGAAGAATTCCTGCTTTTAAGAGCTCACAAACTTGCTCGTTCATTGCTTTTGTCTTATCCGCTCCTAGACTGCGCCTTCTTTGTACCTTTGGTTCAACGGATGGATAAGCGTTTAAACAATGTTCTGTAACATCGCGCGGGACACCGGTCATGTCTGCTGGAGTCCAGGCGAAAATATCCATGTTTCTGAACAAGAGCTGCTTTAGGTGCGTTCTGATGTTTGGCGAGACGGCGTGGCCTATAGTCACCGTTTGTTCAGGGTATTTACGGTTTAGAACCCATTTTTCCTGCTCTGTTGTGGAAACCTTCGGCGCCTTGGTTGGACGCATATCGCCTGTTGACATTACTTCCTTCCTTGCATAGATAATTGCCACCCCAGTTTCGGTTGGAAAACCAATTGCTGAGTGAGGGGTGGAAGTTACCATGTTGAGCTCTTCTTGGGTTTCTCTCCCAATCAAAACATCGTGCCTTGATTTCACAGGCATTACCATGAAGTTTACCATCGTTGTTCTTGAATGTTTCCCATCAGAAAGCGTGAGAGGGAAGCTGATCTGGCCTAGTGGGAAGATCATTTCGTTGCAGAATCCTGACAAAGGATAATCAACTGGCTCGAGTCTTGCTTTATCTTCATCCACAAACTGATTGAAACATTGCTCATAAATGATGTCCGTTGTACTCCCTGGGTCAATGAATACATACTCTGTTTCGTAGTGGCTGATAATGCCGGTAATGACGACAGGGCGCGTTGCGCGCGGCCCCCGGCGCACTACCAGAAAGATGACATGTTGCTCTTGCCATGCTGGGTCGAGAGGACGCTTGCCTTTATCTCGCGCGCTATATCTTGGTCCATTAATCATGTGTATCTCCGAGGGAAGTTCAGCCGTTAGAATTGCTTGATGTGCGCTCAAAGATTGATACGCCACATTGATGGTGGTAACCTGCTTGGCGTACCACGAGGCTGGAGTGTCACCCTCGGGTAGCCCTAGTAGCGTTGCAATGTCACACCCCCAAATTTCCACCTAGGGCATGTCCCTAATGGGGATGCAACGATCCAACAAAGAGCCACCAATCATATCAAACACAGGTTATAATGTACTGAAATACCCAATTGAAAGAAATGTATCGTTTGAAAGTTAAACCAAAACCAAAGTATTGAGCGGAAGCAGAAATGTATAAGCGTATAAATGTATGAAAACCAAATCAATATAATTGTTTATTATGACCACAACCACTCCAGCAGCATCAGACGGCAAGCTCCCAAGTTCCTTCAATAATTACCTACAAGCATGTAAACAAGTGTGTCAGACTACGCTGGTGAGTTCAAGGTTTGAGTTTGTTTACCAAGTTGTGTTACCGATCACGTGAGTAAAACAGTTTACAAGACGATATGTTGTTTGTTGTTATGATGTTTGAAGTTTCGATGTTGTTATTACTCGATTACCGAATGGCCATATGATATGTGATTGCCAACCCCAATGCCTCTATCAAAGCATTGGTCATGTTTTAAGGTAATTAGTTCACGCCCGTTCTCCTCGAACGTCGTGAGGGTGCCAAACCTAATAGCGCTATCAACTAATAACCCCCGTTGCCCTACAAGCAACGTGCCGGTAGATATTGTGGTCTTACAATGATAGAAAACTGAGTACGATAACCAACATCCCATTACACATGCATTCCCCCTCGGAACGTTACCCATTATCCCTTCCCTGGGATCCATGCTTGAGAAAGAGCAATGAACTCACCTTAGATTTGCTCGGTAAGATTAATTACACGTTTAACGGAAATGATCAATTTGCTCTAAACGATCCTAACATGGATACCATTAACATTTAGTTGTGTATCGCTTTAATCTTTATATTCTACACGCACATTACACAAGTAGGCATCATACACTATCATGCATGTTATAACAAGCGTTTGAACTATGAGTATTCTCACATTATAGGATCATATATCACAAAACACGTAGTAACAGTCAAATCCTCAATCAACTGAACAAGCACATAACAACAATAATTTATATCTCACAACATTTATTTAATTATCACAAATCTTGTATTAACACAGCTTAAGGCTTGCCACCCCCTTGGCAGCCCATACCAGAAGCCCAGTTGCACACCGGCCCCAACCAAATAACACTAAGCTTCTGATACTATGACCTTAAAAGACAACCTGGGCCCAGTTGGGTTTGGGGCCCAACAGACTACGGTGAGCGTTGCGCAGCCAATTTGTGGCCTCGTGTTTCCAGCCTAGCTTCGTAATTTATAACCCCGCTAACTCTCTTATATCGTAATTATCAAGTGTGATTTTGGTCAACTTCAGTATAGTTTAGTTCGGCCCAGGTGTTCTTGCAGCCCACACTATCCCGTACCCAAAGGTCACCCCAAAGCATCAGATTATAGCCCAAAATAATAAACTTATTATTTTATCTAATTATTTGTGCAGCACAGCTAATTCACGTGTACCTCCTATTAACATGTCAGCCATGAATCTTTTATTTTATTAATAGAACAACAACAGTGGTCAACAAACGGCTAAAGCATGCAATTCCTATTGGCCAATGTATAAGTGGCCATGACTTTCTGCGGCCAACCCTTATCCACATGCAACTGACTTTGCATTTACTGTTTTAGTGGTACCATTCCTAAGTTGCATGCACATGGTCTTGACTAACATGGCCACAAACCTTCAACCACATTGGACCGATAGAACCACCCATATATCGGTTCCTTATGGCCACAAACCTTCAACCACAATGGACCGATAGAACCACTAATATGCCGGTTCCCTAGAATTTCATGTGATTACCACTATTAATTTACTAGTCAACAACAATCATTAAGACCCACAAAATCATGCTATTCATATTCGTTTATTATTTATTAACATATTCGATTCATAGGAACAATATCATTAAACACAGATCGCAGACAACACGTGATAATCATCAAATAATACATAGCAAACAACCTAATAATTAATATTACTAACCGGTTACTGATGGAGCCTGATTATGTTTCGAGGACCCTCTCTGCCGTACGAAGGAGATGGAGAAAAGTAGGGATATTACTTGAGTTTTATGTTTTCTTGTTACGCAACCTTGGTGTGCAATTAAATAACCCAACCTTATAACCGACCCCCTTCCCAAGGCCCACTATGTCCTTAATCTAATACAATTCAAAGACTTGGGACGGTGACTTTAAACTTGGTCTAATACAATTTGGGGCGGTGACACAGAACTGGAATGGGCTTGAGCCCATTTACATAAGGTACTTGGTTTATGCTAAGGAGTGGGTTACAAGTCATCCAATACCTGCCCCACATTGCTAACATATAAGGTTCGGGCCCATTACTAACATGTGTGGGCCAGACGAGCGGCCCAGTCCAAAGACTAACAGGTTTCATGAATGATTACGCACACACAAATATTTAATGAATCAAATTTAATGAGTCAAACGCAAGGATACACGTTGAAGGATTGTGGAATTTATGTAGCGCTAACCTGAATATTTGGGTTGTCACATCATCTCCAACTTGAAAGAAATTTCGTCCCGAAATTTGACAAGTAAGCTCAGAGGAATGAGGTGAGAAATCAGGATTGTTGCGGGTTCTGCTCGGTTGTGACATTATCCCCAACTTGAAGAGGAATCTCGCCCCGAGATTCACCAGTTTTGCTTGACTCAGCTTTGTCTTTGGGAAAAAGGTGGGGATACTTGAGCTTCATCTGATCCTCGCGCTCCCACGTGAACTCCGGTCCACGTCTTGAGTTCCAACGAACCCTGACGATGGGAATACGACTGTGTTTACGCACTTTGACCTCACGGTCCATGATCTCGATGGGTTCTTCAACAAACTGTAACTTGTCGTCGATTTTTAACTCTTGAAAAGGTACCGCTAATGGGTCGTCAGCATAACACTTCTTTAACTGTGATACATGAAATACGTCGTGAACATTACCCAGCTCAGTAGGTAACTCCAACCTATAAGCCACCTTACCGATACGCTCAAGAACTTTAAACGGCCCAACATAACGTGGGTTCAGCTTGCCACGCTTCCCAAAGCGTACAACCCCTTTCCACGGTGAGACTTTCAGCATGACGCGGTCATTTACTTCGAACACTACCTCTTTGGCACGCTTGTCCGCATAGGCCTTCTGGCGGTCACGAGCAGCTGCCATACGTTCTCTGATTTTCACGATCATATCTGAAGTTTCGAGTACCATCTCAGGACCTGTGATCTGACTATCACCCACCTCAGCCCAGCAGAGGGGTGAACGACACTTCCTCCCATACAGTGCCTCAAATGGTGCCGCTTTGATACTGGTGTGGTAGCTGTTATTGTAGGAAAACTCTACCAACGGCAAGTGCTTCTCCCATCCTTTCCCAAAATCAATAACGCATGCCCGCAGCATATCCTCTAGTGTCTGAATAGTGCGCTCACTCTGACCATCCGTTTGTGGATGATAAGCCGTGCTCATATCGAGACGTGAGCCTAATGACTTATGCATGGCCTGCCATAACTCTGAAGTAAAATGAGGATCTCGATCAGAAATAATAGAAGTCGGCACCTCGTGCCTAGAAACCACCTCTTTAAGGTACACTGCTGCGAGCTGCGAATACTTATCTGTCTCCTTGATCGCTAGGAAATGTGCTGACTTTGTGAGACGGTCGACAATCACCCATATAGTATCCTTCCCTGCCTGTGTTCTAGGTAACCCCGTAACAAAATCCATAGCGATCTGTTCCCATTTCCACATAGGTATCTCCGGCTGCTGAAGTGGTCCCTAAGGCTTCTGGTACTCTGCCTTGACCCTAGCACAGGTCAAACACTTACTCACGTAGGTGGCAATAATAGCTTTCATGTTCGGCCACCAATACAAAACCTTGAGGTCCTGGTACATCTTATCAGACCCTGGATGAATAGAATATCGTGACTTGTGTGCTTCGTCCATCACAAGTTCCCGAAGATCACCAAATGAAGGAACCCATATCCGTTCCATGAAGTAGTAGATATTGTCAGACCGTTGCTCGAACTTCTTCTTGTGTAGCCCTCGTAATCCTTCGGCTTCGATATTTTCTTCCTTTAACGCTTCAATCTGAGCTGAACGAATCCGGGCAGGTAAATCAGAGTGAATAGTAAGCTGTAGGGCACGAACACGCTTCTGTTTCGGTTCCTTGCGACTAAGGGCATCAGCTACAACATTAGCTTTACCCGGATGATACTTGATAGCACACTCATAATCATTAAAAAGCTCGACCCAACGACGTTGCCGCATATTCAATTCCTTCTGGTCGAAGATATGTTGAAGACTCCTGTGATCGGTATAGATGGTACACTTGGTACCGTACAGGTAATGCCTCCAAATCTTCAACGCAAAGACTACGGCTCCTAACTCCAGGTCGTGTGTCGTATAGTTCTTCTCGTGTACCTTCAACTGTCGAGAAGCATAAGCTATCACCTTATCTCGCTGCATCAACACGCAGCCGAGACCCTGAATAGACGCATCGCAATAAACCACAAAATCTTCAGTACCCTCTAGTAGAGATAAAATCGGCGCGCTGCACAACTTCTGCTTTAAGAGCTGAAAAGCTTCTTCCTGGTTCGATCCCCAAGAATAAACAACTTTCTTTTGAGTCAGGGCGGTGAGGGGTTGAGCAATCTTAGAAAAATCCCGAATAAACCGACGATAATATCCCGCAAGACCAAGAAATTGACGCACCTCCGAAGGATTCTTTGGTGCCGCCCAATTTCGAATAGCATCGATCTTGGCAGGATCCACATGAATACCCATTTCGTTAACGATGTGCCCGAGAAAGTGCACTTCCCGAATCCAGAAGTCACACTTAGAAAACTTTGCGTACAACTGCTCCTTCCTCAGGAGCTCCAAAATAAGACGAAGATGGCGCTCGTGGTCTTCCTTGTTCTTGGAGTAGATCAATATGTCGTCAATGAAAACGATAACGAAGTCGTCAAGGTAAGGTTTGCACACGCGGTTCATGAGATCCATGAAGACCGCTGGTGCGTTGGTCATCCCAAATGGCATAACCAGAATTCATAGTGGCCATACCGCGTTCGAAAAGCTGTTCGAGGCACATCCTCCTCTCTAACCCGTACCTGATGATATCCTGACCTCAAGTCAATCTTGGAATAGAAACTTGACCCTTGCAGCTGGTCAAACAAGTCGTCAATGCGTGGTAAAGGATAACGATTCTTGATCGTCACCTTGTTGAGCTCGCGATAGTCGATGCACATACGAAAAGACCCGTCCTTCTTCTTCACAAATAATACAGGGGCTCCCCAAGGAGAAGAGCTAGGACGAATGAAACCCCTGTCTAGTAACTCTTGAAGTTGATTCGATAATTCTTGCAACTCTCCTGGTGCAAGACGGTATGGAGCACGAGCAATCGGTGCTGCTCCTGGCTGGAGTTCAATCTGAAATTCTACCTGACGATGTGGAGGTAAACCAGGGAGCTCTTCAGGAAAAACATCAGGAAACTCTCGAACAACAGGAAGGTCTTCGAGTTTCCTCTCGTCAGTCTGAGAGTCAGTAACAAGGGCCAAGAGGGAAGGATAGCCCTTACGTAGACAACTTAGAGCCTTCATGGCTGAGATAATACCTACTGTAGCACCATTACGATGACCCTGAACCGATAAAGATTCACCACTAGCAAGGGGAATACGAACGACTTTCTCCTTGCAGAGAATTTCCGCCTGATATTTGGATAACCAATCCATTCCAACAACTACATCGAAGCTTCCGAGAGTGACAGGAAGTAGGTCAAAGTCAAATACTTGACCTAAGAGATCTAATTTTCAACCCATGAGGACATGAGACGCTTCAATAGTTTTACCATTTGCTATTTCCACTACATGCTTAACAACAAGAGGTGTAGGACTCAATCCTAGACGACTACTGAACCCCGTAGACACATAACTCCAATCGGCACCCGAATCAAATAAAATAGAAGCATAAACACCATTCACAGAGAACGTACCAGTAACTACATTGCCGTCGTTCCGAGCTTCACCAGCTCCAATAGTAAATCCACGCCCACGCGCCACGTTGCCCCCATTGTTCCCATCATTGCTCCCCGCGTTGTTACCACCTGTATTCTGTTTCAATTGTGGGCAATCCCGCTTCATATGTCCCTCAGCCCCACACTGATAACATCCTTTTCTAAACCCCTGACCCTGCTGAGATTGCTGCCCTTGCTGTCTCTGATTCGGCTGAGTCTGCTGCTGCTGCTGTTTTGGCTGAGGAGCCCTACAATCCTTGGCCTCATGGCCTACCTTGTCGCACCTGCGACAAACTCGAGCACACTGCCCATAATGATGAAACCCACATTTGCTACACTGAGGCTTCTTTCCCACATAAGAGCTCTGATTTTGATTCACTGAGGATGATTGGCTAAAGCTGCGAGTACTGCCAGTGTCTGTCTTCTTTTGGGGCTGAATCAAGTGGGACGCCTTGTCCATGTCACCCCACTTGCGTTTACTATCAGTGACAAGAGTAGTGGCTGTGGTGGTGGCAGCAGTAGATTTAGAAACACGCGGGGGTAGCGAGTTGCTTTCCACCTCCTGATCAATAATCTTGTGAGTCAACCGAACAATCTGGGTTAAGTTATTGAGGTTTGCAGCAGTAACCAAACCCTTCACTCGTGGAGGTAACCCCTTGATGAATAATTCAATTCTTCGAGACATAGGTCGAGACAAATTCGGACACAAGTCAGCCAACTCATACGACCGCTTCACGTATGCTTCAACCTCAGATCCCACCAGTTTCAGATCGTAGTACTCGTTCTCTAACTTCTGTATCTCATCTCGTGGACAGTATTCCTCCCTCATTAATTCCTTGAAGTCGTCCCAAGTAGTAGCGTTTGCTGCATCAATACCCAGCAGCTGAACCTGGGCATTCCACCAGGTTAAGGCACCATCCTCAAGCGTGCCTGTCGCATACTTCACGCGGTCCCCCACGGGACAGTTGCACATAGCGAACACTGACTCAGCTTTCTCGAACCACCTCAATAGTCCCACAGCCCCTTCCGTCCCGCTGAAGGTCTGTGGCTTACAATCCATAAACATCTTGAACGTACAGGCAGGCTGGTTGTTCGGGTGCGCTGGGTGAAAGAAGATACAACACAGGAGTAAGAGTTGTGTACACGATACAGGATTAAAAGTATTTGGTACAGTTCATACCAGCTTGGTAGGCTGCCAGAGCCTCAGCCACACGTGTGTTTATCAGATTCGTTAACTCAGCCTGAGTCATGTTGATGCTACCACGTCCGTGTCCTCGTCCACTCATGTTTCTATATATGGAAATGAACTAATTTAGGAGTCGAAAACGAGGAAGGTGTTCAGGTTTATCACGTTAAGAACGATTAACTACCATGTTCATACACAAACAGGGAAGAACCCCTCTTACACTCGTTAAGCCTCATTGGGATTTGCATGCACCTCGCATTATTATTATGTGTGCACCCATGATAATAAGGCGGTTTGCATGCTCCTCTCGATGCTTCTTAACTTATGTTTGAAGTTTCTCCCACCCCAATCAACACAAAATATGCACTACCAACAAGATTAGGATTTACTAGATGCAAGTGTTATGTTACACTATCAATGTGTCATGATGCCTACCATGCCGTATCGTGTATGCTATAAATATAGTTACGTTTACTAGGCATATAATGCGTAAACTAATGAGGAACGAACCTTGCAATCTGAAGCTGAGTGTCATGGTCATCGTTTGGATCAATTCGGTTATAGTCTGGTTTTATGAAAACATTTTAAAACCGAGTTCTCTATAACCAGTGGCTCTGATACCAAACTGTCACACCCCCAAATTTCCACCTAGGGCATGTCCCTAATGGGGATGCAACGATCCAACAAAGAGCCACCAATCATATCAAACACAGGTTATAATGTACTGAAATACCCAATTGAAAGAAATGTATCGTTTGAAAGTTAAACCAAAACCAAAGTATTGAGCGGAAGCAGAAATGTATAAGCGTATAAATGTATGAAAACCAAATCAATATAATTGTTTATTATGACCACAACCACTCCAGCAGCATCAGACGGCAAGCTCCCAAGTTCCTTCAATAATTACCTACAAGCATGTAAACAAGTGTGGCAGACTACGCTGGTGAGTTCAAGGTTTGAGTTTGTTTACCAAGTTGTGTTACCGATCACGTGAGTAAAACAGTTTACAAGACGATATGTTGTTTGTTGTTATGATGTTTGAAGTTTCGATGTTGTTATTACTCGATTACCGAATGGCCATATGATATGTGATTGCCAACCCCAATGCCTCTATCAAAGCATTGGTCATGTTTTAAGGTAATTAGTTCACGCCCGTTCTCCTCGAACGTCGTGAGGGTGCCAAACCTAATAGCGCTATCAACTAATAACCCCCGTTGCCCTACAAGCAACGTGCCGGTAGATATTGTGGTCTTACAATGATAGAAAACTGAGTACGATAACCAACATCCCATTACACATGCATTCCCCCTCGGAACGTTACCCATTATCCCTTCCCTGGGATCCATGCTTGAGAAAGAGCAATGAACTCACCTTAGATTTGCTCGGTAAGATTAATTACACGTTTAACGAAAATGATCAATTTGCTCTAAACGATCCTAACATGGATACCATTAACATTTAGTTGTGTATCGCTTTAATCTTTATATTCTACACGCACATTACACAAGTAGGCATCATACACTATCATGCATGTTATAAGAAGCGTTTGAACTATAAGTATTCTCACATTATAGGATCATATATCACAAAACACGTAGTAACAGTCAAATCCTCAATCAACTGAACAAGCACATAACAACAATAATTTATATCTCACAACATTTATTTAATTATCACAAATCTTGTATTAACACAGCTTAAGGCTTGCCACCCCCTCGGCAGCCCATACCAGAAGCCCAGTTGCACACCGGCCCCAACCAAATAACACTAAGCTTCTGATACTATGACCTTAAAAGACAACCTGGGCCCAGTTGGGTTTGGGGCCCAACAGACTACGGTGAGTGTTGCGCAGCCAATTTGTGGCCTCGTGTTTCCAGCCTAGCTTCGTAATTTATAACCCCGCTAACTCTCTTATATCGTAATTATCAAGTGTGATTTTGGTCAACTTCAGTATAGTTTAGTTCGGCCCAGGTGTTCTTGCGGCCCACACTATCTCGTACCCAAAGGTCACCCCAAAGCATCAGATTATAGCCCAAAATAATAAACTTATTATTTTATCTAATTATTTGTGCAGCACAGCTAATTCACGTGTACCTCCTATTAACATGTCAGCCATGAATCTTTTATTTTATTAATAGAACAACAACAGTGGTCAACAAACGGCTAAAGCATGCAATTCCTATTGGCCAATGTATAAGTGGCCATGACTTTCTGCGGCCAACCCTTATCCACATGCAACTGACTTTGCATTTACTGTTTTAGTGGTACCATTCCTAAGTTGCATGCACATGGTCTTGACTAACATGGCCACAAACCTTCAACCACATTGGACCGATAGAACCACCCATATATCGGTTCCTTATGGCCACAAACCTTCAACCACAATGGACCGATAGAACCACTAATATGCCGGTTCCCTAGAATTTCATGTGATTACCACTATTAATTTACTAGTCAACAACAATCATTAAGACCCACAAAATCATGCTATTCATATTCGTTTATTATTTATTAACATATTCGATTCATAGGAACAATATCATTAAACACAGATCGCAGACAACACGTGATAATCATCAAATAATACATAGCAAACAACCTAATAATTAATATTACTAACCGGTTACTGATGGAGCCTGATTATGTTTCGAGGACCCTCTCTGCCGTACGAAGGAGATGGAGAAAAGTAGGGATATTACTTGAGTTTTATGTTTTCTTGTTACGCAACCTTGGTGTGCAATTAAATAACCCAACCTTATAACCGACCCCCTTCCCAAGGCCCACTATGTCCTTAATCTAATACAATTCAAAGACTTGGGACGGTGACTTTAAACTTGGTCTAATACAATTTGGGGCGGTGACACAGAACTGGAATGGGCTTGAGCCCATTTACATAAGGTACTTGGTTTATGCTAAGGAGTGGGTTACAAGTCATCCAATACCTGCCCCACATTGCTAACATATAAGGTTCGGGCCCATTACTAACATGTGTGGGCCAGACGAGCGGCCCAGTCCAAAGACTAACAGGTTTCATGAATGATTACGCACACACAAATATTTAATGAATCAAATTTAATGAGTCAAACGCAAGGATACACGTTGAAGGATTGTGGAATTTATGTAGCGCTAACCTGAATATTTGGGTTGTCACATGCAATGTCCTAGGGTGGAGCTGGATTTGAAGGTCCAGCACCCCTGTTTCCTAGGGCTGTCGACTGAATGATGCGAGTGATGCTCGCGCGAGGTCCCCCAGTGCTGGTGACTTCGATTTCACCAATTTCCTCGATATGTTGGGCTTGGACATTCTGATTATCCTCCCCCACAGCCACATGTGCATTTGCTCCGAATCCAAAATCAGGAACGATTCCTTGACCAGCCATGGTCGAAGGAAAACAACGAAAAGCTCAAAGAAAAGAAGATGAAAATGGTCTGTAGAAAAAACCGGTGGGCACCAATGAAGAAACACGTAACTAATCTTAAGGATAATTAGTTTGGTTTATGTTTCTACCATAAGGGTTAATCTTCTTTGATTTCTTGAGCTCCTTAATGACTGATTATCCTGTAAAACAGAACACCGTTAACTCGTTAAGAGGGGAATATGGGGGTTTCCCTCTTAACCAGGCTCCGGCGTGAGAATAAGTAACTATCTCGAGGAGATTAAAATGAGTAAAGAGTGAGAGTCGAGGGAATAGAATGAATTGACCTGTGAATGAAGTGTTATATTTATAGCCGGAGTGGTGTAAAGGGTGTGGGCTGATGGGCCTTGGGCCCGAAGAAGACAATAGAATGGATATGCCTTTTGTTTCACTGGTGTCGACCGTTAGTGCCTTCTGGACGTTTCTCGGTGCTGGCGCGCCATGAGTGGAGCCACGTGTCGCTGTTGTCGGTCTCTGTCATCAGCCAGTTAGTGGAGGTCGTGGGGCAGGTGTCTCTGCCCCGTGATTGGTGCCACGTAGGCGTCCTTGAGTACTTTTTGTCTCCTGCTCGTCAGATGATCGTGGTGCATGATTAAGCAGAGCCTGGAGGATGCGGATTGGCTCTTTTCATCTGACACTTGTATCCTTTGTACTCTAAGTCGTTTTTACGCCGCATCCCTGCGCGGCTCTTGCTGCACATGGAACTAGCCTGCGCAAGGTATGGGCGCTTGGAGGTTCGACTTCAGGATGCTAAGTTGTTGCTTTGTCTTGCTTAGACCCCGCGCGGCGTTGGCGAGTGTTGCCCTACCCACGCGAGGTTGAGATCGAAAATGTAATTGATTAAGGAGTATGGTCCTTCACGCGACTCGGAGGAAATTTTGCGCGGGTTTTTGGGACCATACCCCTTCAGGGCCCCATATCGAGACCTGGTATCCCCAAACAATTTTTTTGTTTCCTTTGGACCCCATGTTCTGTTTTAGAGCTAAGAAAAAAAGATGAACTAACAAAGTTTGGTTCATTCTGTCTACTGCAAATTAGGTCGTTTGATTGCACCAAAGTAAAAAGGTATTATTTTTTCCATGTCATGGTTGTATTGTATGTGGGCTATGCAAAATTTCTTTGTATAGTTTCTAACACAACTTTTGAAATTGAGCTGTTAACCATCTCGAAGTGATGAGACTTTGTGTTGTATGCCACCGCAACCGCAACTCAGTGAGTTCTTTTTAGTGGAGATCGAACACAATTAATGTATTGGAGATAAATTTGATGAAAACATTTCTCATTTCCAAGTTGTCAGGTTGGATGTATCAAATGAAGTTTTTGTGTTAAAACTATATTTATAGTGAACTTCTTGTTACACTATTTTTGTTAATTTGTTTTATCTATTTCATAACAATTATCGTTGTATTATGGGTTTTTACTTTTTATATATATGCGATTGAATGATTGATGAGTTTATACGACATGGAGATTTAGGAATAGGGCCCATTTTTTTTATCTCGCACAGGGCCAAAATTATTTTTGTGATTTTCGGAGACGGCCCTGCCGATATTTCACAATATTTGTTTTGATGAAAAGCTTTTATTTATCATTGGCAAATTAGAAAAATAATTTTGATAATATATTGTAGTGATGTGAGAGAGTGTTACTTATTAGCTAAGCAGTTAATGCGGTAAAAATTGGATATCCGTTAAAGATTGATATTTGAGATATTGGTAAAAAATCACAATGGTCTTAAGTCTAAACAAAATTCTAAAATTTACAAGCCAAAAACCCAAAAGCGAAAACCCAATATTTAAGATCATAGAACTCTACGAGGCAATTTCAATACCGCTAGAATAAGTTCAGTCCGACTCCATTTGTTACCATTCCTATGATGGCCTATTTTTACGATACTATATTTGTTTGAACTTTTCCTTAAACGACATATGGGCCTGGTGACCCGCTTGTGAAGAAGGCCCAAATTAGCGGTCTGGTGGTTGGGCCCAACTGATGATTATGGCCCAAGCCCAGGTGGTAGTTTTGTAGGCCACGTTTTTGTCAAAAGGCCCATCATGGGTATATTATTTCGGCTGTTTTGAAGGCTCAAGACTAGAGATGCACAAAATAACCAGATAGTTAACGGTAACCGGTTAATAACTGATGCGTGTGTAGTGTAATATTATTTTGATGAGTATTTAAGCCCTTTTTACACTTTTAGCCAAGTTTTAAATTTATAAAACACGATATTTACTAACACTAAACACACATATGGGCAAGTGCACCCATCGTGGACGTAGTATAGTGTTGGTAAGATACCGAGGTCGTCCAAGGACACAAGAGCTTTTAATACCGGTTTATCCTCAACGTCTAATCAAATCAAAAAGGTTAGAAAAATGTTTTAAACTAAGAAAAATAAAAACTAACTAAATGCTGAAAAATAAAATAAAATAAAAACAGATAGACAAGATGAATCACTTGGATCCGACACGTGTATTAGTATAACCTTTGATTATTTTCGCACTTTTGCACTTGTTTAAGAGATTATCTTAGTTATTGTAGTAGGCCCCTCTTTTGAAGGCGACGTTACCCTCAACCCAGTAGTTTGAGTCAGCAAGGATACAATCCTAAAGGGTCGGATTATTGAAAGATAATGAATTAAGTTATTAATGCAAATTATGGTAGGCCCCGCTTTTGGCGGTGACGTTACCCTCGGCTAAGTAGTCTGAGTCAGCAGGGATACAGTCCTAAATAGCCGGGTTATAGTATTAATAGTAGTTAACTTATGAGGGGGTCAAAGAGTTTGGATCCCCGCCATCCAATACCTATGGGCATTGAAGGAGATCCTACTAAATTTGACCCAGGTCCCAAGCAGGACCTCTAAACGCTGAACAAGGGCAAGACCTTTACCAAACCGTTCCCTTAACCCCCGACCAGGTAGCCAACATACCTCCATATAGACCATGGAGATATGAATGGTGAAAATCTTTTATTTTATATAGACAGTAAAATAATGCCAAGACACCACGGACAAACGATAAGGAAAGATCACCTTCAACATAAGTAACTAGTTATTAAAGTCATTAATACAAAACCAAATAAAAAGTGCAAAAGATTAAAAATAAAAAGTATTATACTAAACACTTGTCTTCACCAAGTGATGTAAGAGACTTAGGCAAACATGGCCTTGATTGTCAAGAACTCTTACGATCAATCTTGGATCCCGAGACGACTCACACACTCTACGATGGACAATGGATGATGGTGGTGGATGATGGTGTTATGGTGGTGGTGGGTGGTGGATGAGGTGTGAGAGAGGTGGTGTGCCAAGGGATGAGGGAGAATGAAACCAAGCTCCTCTATTTATAGGCTGGACAGAACGCTGGACACGGCCCCGTGTCCACTGGACACGGCCCCGTGCCCGTCTGACACTCTCTCTCTTCATTAATTGTAATTGCGAATTACAATTAATGCGCCTGCTGTACTTTCAACACGCCCCCGTGCCCGCTGGGCACGGCCCCGTGGTGAGCAATGGAAGCTTCTACTGGTTTGTCTTTTCTGCTGCTTCCTGGGCACGCCCCCGTGTTCGCTGGACACGGGGCGTGTTCAGACTCTGTTTTCTTCTCTTTGTTTTGGGAGGTGCCGTTGAGGGTCCGGGCAGTCCACTTTTGTTCCTTTTCTTGTATTTATGGTAGAATTAGTGGTCTTTTTGCTTCTTTTGTGATTTTGAGCTCATTTCATCCTGAAAATACAAAAGGAAGACAAAAACACTCTTTTTCCAACATTAGTACTTAAAAAGGGTTAGTTTTATGCCTTAATTGATGTGTTTTATATGTTGCATTTTACACACATCAAATACCCCCACACTTGAACTTTTGCTTGTCCTCAAGCAAAACTCTTTTAATGTGGCTTACACTCCCAAATGGAATAGGTAGAAGAGAAGTTTTTTAGCTTGTCCTAGAGTGTCGGGAATCCAAGGTTTTTATAGGTTTTATTTTTATTTTATTTACAATCCTATTCGTCATGATTTATTTTGAACTTTTCATAAGATAAACTACTTATTTTGGTATAACATGACTTATTAAAATTCCATTTATATACAAGTTCACATACCTCACGGGAGATCACTCAACGCTCGGCCGAAGGTGTATATTTAAGTGAATCGCTCGAGAGCGGCACGGACTTACGTTTTCCATAGGCTTGCCAAGCGATCAATCCTCCTCCTTTTTAACTTTTTACCTTTGTAAATATCAAGAGGACTTTTGGGGTGAAGGCTTGGGTTTAAAGGTGGGTGGTTGGTTAGTGGTTAGTAAAAAGGGCGAAAATCGTAACAAGTGTCGGTTTTCATACCTTATTTTTAGTGACATTTATTTTTGAAGTATTTCTCCAAACAAGCTTTTGTAGCTTTTGTTTGTTTTTGACTTAATTATTCATTTTTTTTTTCGTCACGTAAAGGGTATGTTTATGAAAAACCGAGCTTGTTACTAAAATAAGGGTGAAAAAAATGAAAAAGGTTTTTGGTGGGTAAAAAAAAATTGTTTTGGGGGTAATGAAATGAAAGGTTTAGGCTCAAAGGGGTTTTTCTAGGGGGATTTTGGGTAGGTAAAAAAAAATGAAAAATAATGGTTTTGAAAGAAAAATAGTTAGTCCTAATGCCTCCATCATTTACTTACTTGGGTTTAAGTTGGTAAGGACCGGGAATGTATCGTCGTGGCAAGTTCTAGATTTGTAAAGACCGAGCGGCTATTCACACAAGAAACGAAAAATGAGCATTTAATCTAAATATATATATTTTTATGCTCAATAAAGGCTCAAAACTCACTTTTGTGGGAATGGGTTTTTAATGTGACCAAGCATATATAATCGAATTTTAGCTAGACTTGTTATACCGTTTCGTAATTTTCTTATGTTAGTTCTTTTTATCATGACGCTATCGGTTGTATATAAAAAAAATATATATAACCCTTTTATAACTTGTTATTCCCAACTTAAACTAAGACAAGTAAATAAAAAAAAAATGAAAAAGTTTTTTTTTTTGAAAAAAAAAAATTTGGGGTGTTTTAGCGGTTCCAATAGAGTTTTGTGTAAGGCTTGTTTTAGGATTTTGCAAAATTTCAAGGTTTTAGCATCCCCCCCACACTTAAATTACACATTGTCCTCAATGTGTCCAAAAATAAAGTTTTTGGTTGATTAGAATATGTAAAAGTGTGTTTAAAAACAAAGATTTGTGTTACTGGCACTCTGGACACGGCCCCGTGTTGACCGGGCACGGCCCCGTGGTCAAGTGCCAGTAAAAATTATAGAAGTGAAACAGAAGCCTGGACACGGGGGCGTGTCCGCTGAACACGGCCCGTGTCCAGTTACCTGAACTGGGTGATTTCCTGCAGGGGGCTCAGCACGGGGCCGTGTTGGTTGGGCACGGCCCGTGTGGAGCCTTCTGTTATGGAGATTTTTGTCGGTTTGTTCTGTTCTTCTGCATGGTTCCATTTTTCTCGTTCCCTTTTTCATCCATTACCACCATGAGTCCATAAATCATAAAAACCATCATAACATTGCTAATCATAAAGACATTACATAAAGATAAAAATTACATAGATATTAAGCTTATGGAGTTCTAGCCCTATGTTTTATTTTAATTTAGCAAAATTTCCAAGAATCTACTGATCTTGGTTAGATAAGGCTTTGTAGAGCTCCACTTTTCGGGCGCGGTTCTCCTCACATGTCGGCAAGCCACTCCTCTACTTCCCTTGGAAGGAGGAAGGAGGGCTCGTTTGCATTTGTTTGAGGAGTTTCAACTTCCGCCGGAACTTCTTGTGGGTTTTCCATAGGAGGTTCCGCGGGGATGTCTCCCCACCCGGTAGGGTTGTTAATACCGAGTGCCAGGTTCCAGTCTTGTTGTGGAAGAACTGGTTCCAAAGGGGGTGCCACCAAAATGTTTAACCTTTGGTGCAAAAGGTTAATCTCTTGGAAGCTGCTTTCCAATCCCATTGTAAGATCGTTAATACGGTCAATGAGGACCTCCTCCACGGATGTCATTTCGTCGAGAGCTTCCCTTAGCGCTATTACGTAGTGCACAAGTGTAGCTTCAACGGAGGGCCTCCTTCCCCTTCGGCTGTTTGAGGAATGCACGGATGATGTTTCGCTGTTTTCACTCGCCATTCTACGAAAAATAAACCAGAAATAGTTTATAAGACGAAACAGCTTCTGGACACGGCCCCGTGCTCACTGAGCACGGCCCCGTGTTCATCTTTCTGCAGAATTTTGGAGCAAGGAACCTTGGTTTTTCAAGTTATTTTCTGAGTTTGAGCAAGCTTTTTGACAGTGAATAACTCTAAACAATGCTACATAACATGTTTTTACCAAGTTTCCGTGACCAAAACTCCTTGTTTCCTACCATAAAGATTGAAAATTCAAAGTTTTCATGGTGGCTTTTGAAGAAAGATGAAGAAGAAGGAAATGTCTAGAAGAGGAAAGGACAAGATGGGTTGTTGGAAACTTCTTTTAGACTTACCTAGGATTGTTTGAGAGAAGATTCCTTCAAATCTCTGTCCCCAAGTTGGTCCAAATGTGCAGGAATTTTGGCTGCATTTATAGAAAATGACAGCCTGCTGCACACGGCCCCGTGTTCGCTGGACACGGCCCCGTGTGCAGATGAAATTCTGACACAGTTTGTCCGTATTCTGACGTTCTGATCAGATAGGAATCTTTTGGTGGACACGGGGGCGTGTTGGCCGAGCACGGCCCCGTGTCGGAAAGCTGGCTTTATGAAGTTTTGTCTTTATTAAGGAGCTAATTTGTATCGGGTGGCTCCTGACTTGTTGGAACAACCCCAAAGTGCCTAAGATACCTTAATTGTCCTATACTAAGGCGAGAACGCAAGAGGTTGTCGGTGAGGGTAATTCCTATTTTCATTCTAGGTGGACAAGTCCAACCCTTTCCCGGGCTCTCGTTAAAGAAGGTGTATGCCGAATCGCTCAGGTCTATGTATGCACCGAACGAGGTCGATGGGGAGTCCTTCACGGCACAATCGGCACAGGGACGACTATCGTCCACGTCTTGTTTAGGAAGAAAGGTATTTTCGGGAGCAACGAGGTTGTCAGAATGCGGTTCCAACATTTCCTCATGGTCATCTTCTTGGGATGGATCTAAAAAATCCTTCCTAAGTTCTTTTGACCAATTTAGAAGTAGTTCTTCTAGTTGAAATAGCTCGTCAAGGAGCATTTCTCCTAGAATGTCTGGCTGGGCGTATTCAAGGGAGAAATAATGTTTATTTTTACTTTCGCCCCTCTTAAGGTTACAAGGAATTGGTGGGTCTATATAGTGTGGCCTATAAGTGAGGAAGAAACATTTTAATTCCTCATGTTCGCCTCCACATATTCGACACCACAAACCATAAGAGTGCCAAAAGTAAAACGAATCATTATCACTCATGTTTGTATCAGAAATTACCAACCGCCGGGATCAAACGGTTCTGTTTTCAGCAACTGAATCTTGGGCACGGGGGCGTGTTGAGTGGACACGGCCCCGTGTTCAGCCTACTGTCTGATATAAAACAGGATTGCCAGTTCCAATGATTGGGCACGGGGCGTGTTCAGCGGGCACGACCCCGTGCTGAGCTCTGCAGAAGCTGAAAAATCCTAAAAATTAAAGAAAAATAAAAAGATGATTAGGCCGTTGATTCCTAACTTTCTTAAAATCCTTGTGTCCCCGGCAGCGGCGCCAAAAACTTGATGCGTGTGTAGTGTAATATTATTTTGATGAGTATTTAAGCCCTTTTTACACTTTTAGCCAAGTTTTAAATTTATAAAACACGATATTTACTAACACTAAACACACATATGGGCAAGTGCACCCATCGTGGACGTAGTATAGTGTTGGTAAGATACCGAGGTCGTCCAAGGACACAAGAGCTTTTAATACCGGTTTATCCTCAACGTCTAATCAAATCAAAAAGGTTAGAAAAATGTTTTAAACTAAGAAAAATAAAAACTAACTAAATGCTGAAAAATAAAATAAAATAAAAACAGATAGACAAGATGAATCACTTGGATCCGACACGTGTATTAGTATAACCTTTGATTATTTTCGCACTTTTGCACTTGTTTAAGAGATTATCTTAGTTATTGTAGTAGGCCCCTCTTTTGAAGGCGACGTTACCCTCAACCCAGTAGTTTGAGTCAGCAAGGATACAATCCTAAAGGGTCGGATTATTGAAAGATAATGAATTAAGTTATTAATGCAAATTATGGTAGGCCCCGCTTTTGGCGGTGACGTTACCCTCGGCTAAGTAGTCTGAGTCAGCAGGGATACAGTCCTAAATAGCCGGGTTATAGTATTAATAGTAGTTAACTTATGAGGGGGTCAAAGAGTTTGGATCCCCGCCATCCAATACCTATGGGCATTGAAGGAGATCCTACTAAATTTGACCCAGGTCCCAAGCAGGACCTCTAAACGCTGAACAAGGGCAAGACCTTTACCAAACCGTTCCCTTAACCCCCGACCAGGTAGCCAACATACCTCCATATAGACCGTGGAGATATGAATGGTGAAAATCTTTTATTTTATATAGACAGTAAAATAATGCCAAGACACCACGGACAAACGATAAGGAAAGATCACCTTCAACATAAGTAACTAGTTATTAAAGTCATTAATACAAAACCAAATAAAAAGTGCAAAAGATTAAAAATAAAAAGTATTATACTAAACACTTGTCTTCACCAAGTGATGTAAGAGACTTAGGCAAACATGGCCTTGATTGTCAAGAACTCTTACGATCAATCTTGGATCCCGAGACGACTCACACACTCTACGATGGACAATGGATGATGGTGGTGGATGATGGTGTTATGGTGGTGGTGGGTGGTGGATGAGGTGTGAGAGAGGTGGTGTGCCAAGGGATGAGGGAGAATGAAACCAAGCTCCTCTATTTATAGGCTGGACAGAACGCTGGACACGGCCCCGTGTCCACTGGACACGGCCCCGTGCCCGTCTGACACTCTCTCTCTTCATTAATTGTAATTGCGAATTACAATTAATGCGCCTGCTGTACTTTCAACACGCCCCCGTGCCCGCTGGGCACGGCCCCGTGGTGAGCAATGGAAGCTTCTACTGGTTTGTCTTTTCTGCTGCTTCCTGGGCATGCCCCCGTGTTCGCTGGACACGGGGCGTGTTCAGACTCTGTTTTCTTCTCTTTGTTTTGGGAGGTGCCGTTGAGGGTCCGGGCAGTCCACTTTTGTTCCTTTTCTTGTATTTATGGTAGAATTAGTGGTCTTTTTGCTTCTTTTGTGATTTTGAGCTCATTTCATCCTGAAAATACAAAAGGAAGACAAAAACACTCTTTTTCCAACATTAGTACTTAAAAAGGGTTAGTTTTATGCCTTAATTGATGTGTTTTATATGTTGCATTTTACACACATCAATAACCAATTTAGGAATAACCAGTTAATGGGTGTATTTAATCGTAGATTAGTAACCGGTTATAAGTATTTAGTCAAGACGGTGTATTACTTTGATTAGTATTAGTAGCGTTTGGTGTTGTAATGTCATGTTTTTAGAAAACGATACCACTCTTATTAGAATTGTGTTTTTTAATAGGAATTGTATGGTTTTCGTTTTTGGTGGTTTCAGACCAAGTGGAATAGTGGATGATGCTAAATGAGAAGATGACTTATTCAATGGTTGATCATATACCTTCCTGTAAATTAACAAACACTGCAAGAGTATAGAATGATAAGATCGGTACGATACCGGTACCGTACCGGTACCGATACCATAAATACCGTTACCGAAATTGAGGAAATATGGATACCGATTACCGTACCGTATTTATAGATTCGGTACCGGTACGGTACCGGTATTTCGGTACTTTACTACATTGGTACCGCTTTTGTGTCATCCATTGTTTCACCTAAAAAATATCATGTGCAACCCATCCATCCATTATTAATAAAATACATAACAACTTGTGTAAGTAGACATGACAACCAAATTTTTCTAGATTTTTACCACTAATCTTACAATTTACATAAATGATAGTACTGAATAAAGATATAACTATACTGTATTGTAGCCTTATATGAAAGAAACCACCACATCAGCTGATCACAAGAAAACCTTGAATTATAAAAGCATATCTAGCTTTTCATATTCTTGTCATCCTAACAATTAGATCTTTTGAGAATATCAAATATCTCCCAATCTAAAGCTACTGTTACCCACAATTATCCATACGAGTTCATTCAAAAAAGAAGCAAACATGAATATTATACCTACTAACTACTAAGAACCTTGTGAGTGGGGTTTAATGTTTATTCTATGAACCGGTCTGTGTTCCATCAACTATTATCTAACACAAACAAAATTATTTAAGGTCAAAGTTTATAAATAAAGACTTTGAAAATTCAAAATAGGACAGTTTTAATGGGACGGAGGGAGTATTAGTTTAGTACATTGTAGTAGCCAGTGAGATTAGTTCGACTCTTCGTAATCCAACCTAAAACCCCCTTGGAATTCATTATTAAATTCGGTTTTAATACCGGTATTTACCGAAAATACCTTTACCGATACCGTTTTTTACGGATACCGAATTTCGAAAAATCTATTACCGATACCGGTACCGTTTATGATCGGTACGATACCGATACGGTACCAGTATTTCAGTAAAAAATCTCATCCCTAAGCACACACATCCCAAACACATAAAATTCATTCAATGAGTGCCATAAAACAACATATATATTTAGAAACACTGTAAGTATATAAAGAATGATGCAAAAACTCAACACACGCTCCAAAATAATATAACTAGCATCCAGTGAGACAACGGCCGAATATTTAATGTGATATGGCCAGAGGGGTGTAAACGAGCCGAGCGGCTCGCGAGCTACTCGAAATCGGCTCGAGAAACAACTCGAAACGAGCCGAGCCTTATCGAGCCCGAGCTGAGCTTGAGTCTAAAATAAAGCTCGTTTGTTTATCGAGCCCGAGCTCGACCCTTAACGAGCCTTAGTGTAAACGAGTCGAGCCGAGTTTATTTAAACTTGTTTACAAGACGACCTCAAACCTAAAAATAAGCTTATTTAGTAAACGAGCCCGAGCCCGAACTTCACTTATCGAGCTAGCGAGCCTAAAAAGTCTATTATTTATATTTTTTTTATTTAATATATTAATTAATAGATAATAAACGAGCTTCATTTGCATCCCTAGTTATCTCAAGAAAAAAATTGACCATTGGCCTACGAATTATTACTGAAGTCAACATCTTAACAGAATCAACAAAAGATTGTTCAAAAGACTTAGGGGCTGTTTGGCAACATTTGAATGGTTAAGTGCTGAACTAGTAAGAGGTCTGAATCATTAAGTGCTGAACCAGTAAGAGGTCTGAACCATTAAGAGCCTGTATAATGCTTAACCGTTCAGAGGCAAATGTCTGACTAATTCAGATTAGAGGTCTTAACCATTCAAACTCTGTATAAATCTTAACCATTCAGAGGCAAATGTCTGAACCATTCAGACATCTGCTAATGAAACAAACAGTCTGAACCATTAAGTGTTGAACCAGTAAGATGTTTGAACCATTAAGAGTCTCATTAAGAGGTAAACAAACAGCCCCTTAAATGTCTGAATAATTAGATTTACTTTAGTAACATGTCAAAGTAAATAAATATCATTCTCAACATATACATTTACCATGGCAGGGAATACTGCTTCCTTGCCATTGGTCGAAATGGGCGCCCCTCTTCTATTGTACCAACCATTTTATTATTTTATATCCATTTTAAAAATACGGTTTTGCCCCCAGTTTAAAATTACGCTTTTTTTCCAACTAAAAATATAATAACCCTTTTGCCAGCAGCTCAAAATTACGATTTTGCCGTCGGTTCAAAAATTACGATTTTACCCTCAGCTTTTTATTTTATACCCGCTTTAAAATTACGGTTTTGCCCCCAGTTTAAAATTACGTCTTCGCCCCCGGTTAAAAATAAAATTATGCTTTGGCCCCCAGCTCAAAATTACGATTTTCCCTCGGTGCAAAATTACGATTTCACCCTCAGTTTAAATTTATTTTTTTGCCCCCGGCTAAAAATAAAATTATAGTTTTCCCCTATCTCAAAATTACGATTTTACCCTCGGTTCAAAATTATGATTTTCCCCTAGTTCAAAATAAAAATATGACTTTACACCCACCTAAACCGAAAATATGATTTCGCCCTCGGTAAAAAATTATGCTTTTACCCTCAGCCAAAATTACATTTTCGGCCCAGTTCAAAATAAAATTTTGTTTTTCTCCCGGCTCAAAATTACGATTTTACATCATTTTATTATTTATATCCACTTTAAAATTACGTTTTCGCCCCAGTTCAAAATAAATTTTTGCTTTTCTCCCGGCTCAAAATTACGATTTTACACCAGTTTAAAATTACTTCTTTGCCCCCGGTTCAAAATAAAATTATGTTTTTGCCCCAGCTAAAATTTACGATTTCCCCTCGGTTCAAAATTACGATATCACCCTCAATTCAGACTTACGTTTTTTTGCCCCCGGTGCAAAATAAAAATATGGTTTTCCTCTAGCTAAAAATTAGGATTTTACCCTCGGGAAAAAAATTTGATTTTCCCCCAAGTAAAAATAAAAATATGACTTTATCCCTAGCTAAAAATCGTGTCAAGGAGCTGCCTAACACTCTTTTTACTTTTTTTTTCTAGCAAAACTATAGTACTGTTTTTCTAATTGATTGAGAATTATTCGGCCATTGCCCCGCAACGTGGACGGGGCACCACCTAGTTTTCTACAAAAATACATTTATTGGTTGTTAACATAACTTGAGATACGTATATTTAAAAGTAGTGTGTATTCTTTTTTCCAATAAAAGTATCAGACTGGTCATTGTATATGTCATTTAATTATATAACTAGAGTTTGTCAAATCTCAAATCCTCGATTGTACGTTTTTTTTTAAAATTAAATGTCAAATACGCATCTAAACACTATTTATTGCATTTAATTTTCATTTTTTTTTGAACGGCAAATTTGGATCATAACGGACCACTGGAATATCATCGTGCCACCAACGGAATCACCCGATCATATCCATCTCCACTAGGCATAATGCTTATACACCAATTCAGGAAGAAACCCAATAAATATGGAAAAAAAAAACCCTTAGGAATCGATTTAATTCTTTAAAGGAGTTAATTTTGGTAGAAAGAGAACTACATATAAGTTTATTGAGTAAACTTGAATTATATATCAAATCAATGTGTTGTTGCCATCACCATATAAGTTTATTGAGTAAACTTGAATTATATATCAAATCAATGTGTTGTTGCCATCACAACACCTACACTATCATAGACGGCTTAATCACCGTTGTTACTGCCACAAAGCCACCTACAGAAGCCCTAACAACTATCACACCGTGCGTGATGTTGCTACGCCTGTTATCGTCTCGCAAAGCGACTACTGTTTACTTTTTTTTTTTCTAGGATGACTTTTTTTATTTTTTTTTTTAACTCGAACGCATTTTGATGAGATATCGTTTTGACTCGAAACAAGATTGATAGCTTTTTTGAAATGACATGTTTTGCTAGGAACTTATTTTAGTCGTCACTTGACACGTTTAGGCCCATTACCCAATCCGGTCTGTCCATTTTGCTAGGCATAATTCATTAATTCTAGTTATTTTAAGTCACTTCCAAACACCAAATGTGGTCGAATATATTATTGCTTTTTTTTTTTGAAAGGTGTGAATTATTCGCGAATGTCGGGAGGTCTAGCATACGTTGTCTTAACCGGGTCCATGCTGGAGAGCCCCCTCGCACAATAGATCCTCAATTTTAATCTCTCAATGGAAACCACTATCACCCAGACTCGAACTTGAGACCTGAAGGAGAAAACTCACCCGAGTCCACCATCGGTGGAACTTAAATACCAAGTCAGTCGACTCTATATTAATAGTGTGTCAAGATTTTTATTTATTTATTTATTTTTTTGGATATTTGGACATGTCCTTAAGTCGGACACTTTTAAAAGCTATATGACGACGTAGTGAATTTAAACTTAAAAGGTATAATAATTACAAAAAAAAAAAAAAAAAAAAATTCACATTAATCATCCAAACACAAAACAAACTAAAAAAATTGATTTTCCTAAACATGATTGATTACCTTCAAAGTCAATTATCTTTTAGTGTAAAAAAAAAAAAAGAAGAAGAAAGTCTCTAACAAGAAACTAAGACTTGCATATAAATAAAAAGGAGCTTCACAAGTAGTGAAAGCGTAAAATACAATATCTCTTAATATAGAATACGTATAAAGTGAAATAATAACATGTGTGATTAGTTTTATAACATGCGTGATTAGGGTTTTACCCCATGCGTAATTTCTGATTTTGTACATGCGTGATTATGGTTTTCAACATGCATGATTATGTTTTTTCAACATGCGTGATTAGGGTTTTGAGTTTTATAACGTGCGTAATTCATCTCGTACGCATCGTACGTTAAAAAATATTGTACGTTAACCTACCCCTCCATAAATAATAAGAGAAAACTTTCCTAGTACTTGTCTAGTGTCCTTGTTTTTCTTGTAATGTACAAAAAATAGTTAAATTCATATTCAAAATAGAATCTCAAACAAGAAACTAGAGATTTGCAATTAGGGCTGCAAACAAACCGAACGAACACGAACAAGATCTTGTTCGTGCTCGTTTGTTAAGAAATATGCATGTTCACAAATTGTTCATGAACACTTATCAAACGAGAATTTATGTTCGTGTTCGTTTGTTAAGGAAATGAACTTGTTCGTGTTCGTTTGTGTTTGTTTGTTAATTTTAGACAACGAAAAGAAACAAACAATGATGAACACAAATGAGCACAAATTAATGTTAATGAATATAAATGGAAACAAACAAACACAAACAAGCGTTCATCATCATCATCATACTCAGTATATCCCATCAATAGCAAAACGAACTTCCCGTCGAACGGTTCACGAACTGTTCGCCGAATGTTTGGTTCGTTTGCAGCCCTACTTGCAAATAACGAAAAGAATAAACAAAACAATGAGTATCAGCCAAGTACAAAACGTAACTACAATTAAACAAACACACTAAAATTACACCAAACCTTCCAATTTAACAAATGAAATTTTGATCTACCTTATGAATTGAGTTGATGTATTTTAACACTTCATTTCTTCTTTGTCTGCAAGGT
Source organism: Helianthus annuus (assembly GCF_002127325.2). Taxonomy (NCBI): domain Eukaryota; kingdom Viridiplantae; phylum Streptophyta; class Magnoliopsida; order Asterales; family Asteraceae; genus Helianthus; species Helianthus annuus. The sequence goes on from NC_035435.2 coordinate 169,373,464, forward strand.
GTCGATACCTTTTAAGATAAACATGTTTGAAGACCCTTTCCCATTTATTGATAAATTATCTCTTAAGTTTGTTAGAAGTTTGTGTCTTTTGTTACCTACAAAAAGTAACAGAAAATCTATCTAAAATTTTTATGTTGACTAGTAATTAATAAATGATATACATTATTTACCTTTTGTTGCTTCACATTCAAAGAATCTTAGCATTTGTATCTCATCACAACATTACCATACTAAGTAAAAAACTTATCATTCAAGAGATTCGGTTTTTGATGAAGAGTTAGGGAATATATATGTGAATTTGGAGAAGAAAAGCAAAATCATAACTAAAAAAGCTACATGGAGATGGTGGGAACATTTTCTTGCATTGTCTTATGGAATAACACGTCAAAAGCTACAAGGGATCCATAATGTAAATGTACCTTTCTTTGACACAAGAAATCTATAATGTAGATGTACCTTTCTTTGAATTAATTAGTCTTTTTTATAACAAGCTAAGTGTAACACCTTTGGCAAATCCTATATAGTTATGTTTTGGTTTGCCCACACAAGATATATTAAGTTATAACGAATGTCCCAACTCAAATATCATGTGTTTTTGGCGCAATGATTATGGATCAGAGGGAAACAGATAGTTGAACGTAGGGCTGTAAACGAACCGAAACGAACACGAACACGGCCTTGTTCGTGTTCGTTCGTTAAGGAAATAAATGTGTTCACGAACGGTTCATGAACACTTACCGAACAAGATTTTATGTTCGTGTTCGTTCATTAAGGAAATGAGCGTGTTCGCGAACGGTTCATGAACACAAACAAACACAAATAAATTTGGTGAACGCGACGAAGGATAAAGATAGATGGCCCAGAGAATAGCACTCGAACTTGAATCCCTTATTGTGGAACGGAGGCCGATTGTATTCGTGGATGTAAATAATGAGAAATGAAAGGGAAATGCTGCATAAACAAGGTGAAAGTGGGTTTCCTAGTTTAACTGTTAGGAAAATAAAATAAATAAAAGTTTAATAATATAAAAAGTACAAATAAAATATAAGAAAGTACGAAGATTTTCAATTAAAACACAAACATACGAACATAAACGAACTCAAATCAACGAATGTTCATGAACACGTTCACGAACACCTTACCGAACGTTCACGAACACAATCGAACGAACGAGACCTCTGTTCATGTTCGTTCATTTAACTAATCGAACGGAATTTCTTGTTCATGTTCGTTCGTTTATTAAACGAACGAACATAAACGAACTTCCCGCCGAACGGTTCATGAACTGTTCGCTGAACGTTCGGTTCATTTACAGCCCTAGGGATGGGGACCTCTAGAAATTTTTATCATACAATCAAAAAAAAAATTCGTGAACTCCTAAAGGACAAATAGACAATATTGTGTTTTCTGATATGGCTTCCTTCTTTTGTTGGATCACTACAACACTACCAAGGACAAACAGACAATATTCTGTTTTCTCATATGGCTTCCTTCTTTTGTTGGATCACTACAACACTACTAGTGTATGTTATATCAGGACGAGCCCAATTTTATTTCTTGTACATTTGACATCAATCTCTATGTAACATTCGACCTCAATGTTACATAGAGATCGATGTCAAATATACGAGAATAAAATTGAGTAATCGATGTCAAATATACGAGAATAAAATTGAGCTTGTACTGATAGAACATATTGTCTGTTGGTATGATAGAACATAGAGTATGGTGTATTTAGAATAACCCTACATTTTATTTCTATTTTGTAAAAAAAATGTATATATAATTATATATATGTTTTAACTTGAAACCGATTATGTTAAAATTTTAAACTTCAATAAAAAATAGTTATAAAGTTTTATAGCTCAATGCATCTTTGTTTTATAACTTTTTACATTAAGTTTAGCTAACTTTAAAAACTTTTAATAAAAAAAAAACTCATGAGATTATAGTTTAGTGGGATAATACTTAGAGACCATTAGGTCTGCGTTTGATTCCAATAAAAGGGTTTTTTTTTTTCAGATTTGGGATAACACTTAGAAACCATTAGGTCTGCGTTTGATTCCAATAAAAGGGTTTTTTTTTTTTTTTTTCAGATTTATTGAGTAGATGGTTTCATCGGTGATACCATGAAACTATCAAGGGCGCAGGATAGAAGGGGCCGGGGACGCCCGATCCCCCTAACTTTTCGCTCAGTATTGTCTGGTATGTAGTTTTCGTATACAATTTTTTAGGTATATACGTTTTTGACCCCCAGTCAAAAATCTCAAGCTTCATTACTCGATACTATAGTGATCCGTCAATTACTCATATTATCGTTAAAAAGTTAAAGAGGACGTGTAACTCGTGCAAGTCAAACGCAGCATGTGTTATTGACTTATTGGAAACTGGATCGTTTTGTCGGTTGGTGGTCGGCCAACATAATTTGACCTTCATGCACATGGTTGCTTCGCTTATTTTATTTTAGCCATGCACTTTTCCTTTGATCATTTTATATATTAATCGAGAAAACATGACTTTTATTTTATATTTTTAAATTTTAAATATACCATACGTTTAAATTTTAGTTACATTTCTTACTATCTTATTTTAGTTTGGCCATGCTGCATTACACATTGTTTGAGAGGAGATCTTCATCTTGTTTAAGATATGTTCAGGAAACTAACTTTTCCAGGTGCAAGAGACTCGAATACGCAGGTCAAGAGGGTGACGGACCCACGTTGGCCTGATATACGCATGTTTACCTTGCAATTATCGCAAAAGGTTATTTCCATGACTGAAACTCGTGACCTCCATGTCATGTCATGTAACAACAACCTTACCGTTATTTTAACGTTTGTCCCAAAATAATTAATCTTATTCTAATACTATACCTATAAAAGAAATAAAGCAACTCCCAGATAACTTCCTCGAGAGGAAGTCACGACGATACGGGGAGATTTAAGCGTGTATTCAAGTGCATGTGAGAGAGAAAGATATCACTTGAATTTAACATGATGATATGAAAGTTCAATTTTATAGGTAGGCATCAAAAAAATACGTAACATACTTGTTTAATCCTTTTGCTAAGAGCCTAAAGGGCTTTAATCTTATTAGTAAACACTTAAAAAAGAATTTCTATGATTTGATATAGTACTTTTTTATTCATATCTTTTATTCATATTGTTTCTATCCTTCATTAAAAATTTAGAATTATTATGACTAACGGTCATATATATGTGTTATGTGGTTGGATGGATATACATTTTTTTTATGTTTCTTAATGTTTATCATTATTTAGTTATAGACGTAATGCTTTTATAAAAAAAATAAATATAATGTCATTATCATATAATATACTACTATACAACTAGCTCATCACCGAGGAGATTGGTTGTAGCCTCATCACCCATGTGGGGTATGTACAATCAAGGCATGCTACAAGCCATGCCAACATCACAACTTTTGTCACTATTAGATTTGTAGATGATTGTACGTGTGTTCTTTATTAAAAAATAAAACATGTTTTGTTGCATTTGATGATTTTGGCGTGTCCTAAGGCTATGCTATGTGTCATGGATTAACTGATTCATTAAATTTATTGGAAGGGCATCGTCATGTTATTATCACATAAAACTTGATTATTAACTAAATATACGTTAACGATGTATTGTGAAATAATTAAATTAAAAAAAAAAAAAAGGTGGTGATTGGTTTACATTGGGGTGGGCTACACCTTCTTCTCATGCCAACCCAGAACCCATTAACTAAGGCTTCATGATCCCAGTGCCGAAGATTATAGACCAGCTTAAGGAAGAGACTTTTCTCTGGCTGAATAACAGGGCGTCCAGCAAAGTGGAGTGGAACAAATGGGTTGAGTTTGACATTTGTATGATCATGTGATGGTGTCGTTTGTTCTCGTTTGCTCTTTGTTTTTTGTACTTTTCAGCTTCTTGCTGGCGTTGCGGTTAAAAAAAAAAAAAAAAAAAACTAAGGCTTCATCAACTAAACCCATTAACCGGGGGGGGGGGGGGGGGTAAAAATCTATTTTGAAAGATAAGAGGTTTTAGAACTTCTAACATTATCAGAAAAAATGATTTATTAATAAAAAGATATTATATGTTGTTATATTTAGGGATGAGCATTCCGAATTTTTCAGTACTGGTATCTATTTTTTTTGGCATTTTCGGTATTGATTCCGATTCGATATAATACGGGAAAAATACCAAATTTACCTTTAAGTACCGATACTACCGTACCGAATATAAATAGTGATAATGCCATATGTAAAATTGATCAAGTGGGTTGTTATGAAATAGAAATAGTGATATAAATTGTTTAAAGAAAAGACAATAAATACACATTAAACATCAAACAACCCGGGCCCACAACACGAAATATATCCAGCCGGCGTATCACGCCACTTGAAAAGAAAAAAAGAAAAAAACCCTCCACCCCTCACAAGTCCACCCCATCACCACCATCACTCCACCCTCAAAACGCCGTCGTTTACCCCAAAACAATGCACACTACCACAAACCACCGCACCGTCACTAACACCGACGAAAAAAACAACACCAACTGGATCCAAGAAGCAATCAACGGCGGATCTCTCAACCACGTCCACCTCGAAACCGGATCCAACGGCTGGGCTTCACCTCCAGGAGACCTCTTCAATCTCCGCAGCCACAACTACTTCACCAAAAAAACCAAATCACCCTCCGGCCCATACCTCCTCCACCCCGCCGGCGTCGACTGGCTCCGATCCTCAACCAAACTCGACCACGTCCTCTCACGCGCCGACAACCGTGTCATCCACGCGCTCCGTAAAAAACAATCAACCGGAACCAACCAAAAAAGCTTCATCTTAGCCGTTAATCTCCAAGTCCCAGGTAGGGACCACCATAGCGCTGTGTTTTACTTTGCTACAGACGATCCGATCCCCACCGGTTCACTTCTCCACCGGTTTATTCACTCTGACGACTCGTTTCGTAACCAGCGGTTTAAAATAGTCAACCGGATTGTGAAAGGACCGTGGCTTGTTAAGGCGACGGTTGGAAACTATTCCGCTTGTTTGTTAGGGAAAGCTTTGAACTGTTATTATCATAGTGGGCCGAATTATTTGGAGATTGATGTGGATATTGGTTCCTCGAAAATTGCTACTGCTATTTTGCATCTGGCGTTAGGGTGTGTGACTGCGGTTACGATTGATATGGGGTTTGTTGTTGAGGCTCAGGAGGAGGAGGAGTTGCCCGAACGGTTGTTTGGGGCGGTTCGGATTTGTCAGATGGAGATGGGTTCGGCGAGGGTTGTTGAGACGGTGGCGAGTAAAGTGTCGGGTGGGGCGGGTGGTGGGAGTCGGGTTCGGGCGTCGGATATGGATGATGAAGGTGATGGTGATGGTAAGTGATGGAAGAGGGTGAATTGTGGGTGATTCAGTGTTTTAAAATCCGGTTTTTACCGTATCGGATTTGGCTCAGAAACGGTTCAATCGGGTGTATCGGGCGGTTCAACCGGTACAACCGGCCGGTTTGAACCGGTTTTTAAAACATTGGGGTGATTTGTAGTTAGATTTGATTTATCTGTTATTATATACATTTGATAATAAGTTAATAATAATAACTGTGACCCTCCATTGTTAGCTATGATGAACTTGTTCTTACATGTTATTGAATGTTGATGAAGAGTTTGACTTCTGTTTGTTGCTTGGAATTGTTTCATTCAGTTACTTTTATTTGATTACGTATCGTGCATCATGTGGTGGCGTTGATAGCCGAAAGACAATGGGGTACATGCACCAATCGGTCTTTGTCCCGATTGCTGAGTGTTATGTGTCTTATGTCCAAGGCTTGATGCAAAACTAATATCGAGCCGGGGTCTCACTGACAGCAGGCTCTCTATTCTTGCAAGGTAAGCTGCTGCTGGTTCTTTAACAGAAGTTTGCAGCTTCACTGTTGATTTCTATTCGACTGTGGTGAGGAATACATATTTAACATCGTTTATATATTTAGAATCTATGGGTGAATCGCTAACTATGGTTTTGAACCAAACCAGACGTGGCGATTGGGTTGCGTGGACGGGTAGAAAAAGTCTATTGGCGGGTTGAACAAAATTCTTTTATCCAAATCGTTAGTTTTACTAAAAGATGGCTTCACAATGAACTGAGCAGTCAAACCAGACTTGAACCAAATCCTATAAACCACAAACCTGACGATTTGGACGGGTTAGGGTTGTTGGTTTCAGGAACTGAATAGCTAGCTCATTTTTAAGAGCGTCAACAAAATCCTATAAATCTCAAACTAACTGAACCAGTTGATTTGGCGGTTTAAGGGAGTCGTTTCATTAGTTGAATCGTTAAACCAGGTTTAACGACTGTAAACCAAAACCTGAAAATCCCAGACGAACTGAACCGACAGATTTGTTTCAGTTTAAAAGGTTACATGAACAACCCTTTCTAGAGCTAAGATTTTGGAAATTTTGAATAGTCTAAAAGTAGTTTTTTCTCTTCCTTTTTTTCTACTTTGTGGTGCAAAATGAGTTGACTTGGCTGCAAAATAATAGTGAGACTATTATTACTAAACCATCTATAATTCTATATGGCTGCAAAAGTGGCTTGTGAGTTTTGAAAAGACATTTAGGGGCATAACAGTCTTCTTATTAGACTAAAGGGTATGGTTCGGCTCATCCCCACGGGGATGAGCCTCCACGTAGGCGGCTCGTGGGATGAGCTAAATGAAGGATGGAGGGGGATGGAGGATGGGGCCCCACCTCATTATTTTATAATTTCCTATGGTTTAATTTAATAACCCAAGTTAATAAAAACTTTATAAAATTTAAAAAACACAACATAAAACAACATAAATAATTTCATTTCATAACATAAAAAAATTACATTTCCTAAAAAAAAATACCGAAAATAAAAATAAAAAAATTACGTTTCCTTAAAAAAAAATACCGAAAATAAAAATTAAAAAAAAACCTACGACGTCCATTTTTTTTCACCTCTTCCTTCGTCCTCCGATAAACCTCGCGTTCATCCTCCGGAACCGAGTCGAAAAAAAATTAGGTTGGTTCGGATTGGGATTATTCGGGTTGGGGTTGTTTGGGTTGAATGGATTCATGATTGGGAGAGAATGGTATAAAAATTATGGAGTGTTTTTATAAAAAAGGAAGAGGATTGGAGAAGAATGAGAGTAGAATGAGAGAGAATGGTATAAAAATGGATTAGATTGTGGTATTTATTTAAAATGAAAATGATTTTTTTTTTATTAAAAATGCCGTTTGATAACGGCTAGTTTTCAAAGGAATGGAGCGGCAACCCCGGCTGTGGGGTGCCGGGTTAGACGAGCCGAGCCCCAGGGGGGCGGCGTGGGGGTCCGGCGCCGGGCCTAGTCGGGCATCAGCCGGCCCCTATACCGTCCAGTCTTAGGACAGAATAGTCTTTAAACAAGCTTGCCAGCTCATACACTAGGCAACTTGATTCAAATATTCAACCCAACATAGTTGTCCAAGTGGCCACATGGAGAGTGTTGGCTGGCAAGTCAAAACAACCTACTTCAAAGTTTAGCTACATGAGACAGGATTGGCTGTCAAAATTTGGTAATGAAAATTAGCAGCTCATGTTATGACACGTGGCAGAGGTTAAAACAACCTACAAATGTTGCTGAATCAAAACATGAATAATGGGTGTCCAACGCACCTTTTTTATGCGGATGACGCAATTATAATGGGTGAATGGTCAAAAGAAAATATTCGGAATGTTGTCAGAATCCTGAAGTGCTTCCATCTTTGCTCGGGCCTCAGGATTAACTTGGGTAAATCCAATCTTATAGGAGTAGGGGTGCAACCTGGAGAAGTAGACGAGATGGCGGGTTTTGTTGGATGTCAACCGGATTCTTTCCCTTTCAAATTTCTCGGCCTTTGTGTGGGTTCCAATATGAATAGAACTTCAAGTTGGCAGCCGGTTGTTGACGTGTTTGAGAAGAAACTCTCGATGTGGAAAGCTTCTATCCTTTCTATGGGGGGAAGAGTCACTCTCATCCGTTCCGTGCTTGAGAGTCTCCCATGTTTTTATTTTTCATTGTATCGGGCTCCCGTGAAGATTATTCAGGTTTTGGAATCGCTTATTCGAAAATTCCTGTGGGGTGGAAATTCGGAAATAAGAAAGGTTCATTGGGTTGCGTGGGATATGGTTGCTTCGCCAGTCGATATGGGAGGTCTCGGTCTTCAACGCCTTAAGGATGTCAATACCGCCTTATTAGCTAAATGGGGGTGGAGGTTCAAAAACGAGCAGGATAGTTTGTGGGTCAATGTCGTTAATGCTATCCACGGGGTTTCTTCGGTATGGGATTTCTTCCCTCTTAAAAAAGCGGTCGGCGGAGTTTGGAGTAGCATAGTCTCGGTTCTTAAGAGGCCGTTGTTTGATAATGTCCAGTTTCGTAGTCTAATTAGAGGAGTTGCTGGGAGTGGGGAAAAAATTAAGTTTTGGCTCGATCCGTGGCTGTTCGACATCCCTCTAAAGGATAAGTTCCTGGCCCTTTTCGCTTTGGAGGTTGTGAAACCGAGCTCTGTCAGAGATCGTCTTCAAGGGGATGGCCTTTGGCTTTGGAAACACGATCCGGACTCCCCCGTGGAGTCGGCCGAATGGATATCGCTGTCGGCTGCGGTGGCCTCGGTTACTCTCACGAGTGTTCCGGACAAGTGGGAATGGTTGGGGAACGGTGCTAGGGGGTTCTCGGTGGCAGCGGTTAAATCTCTCATAGTTTCGAGTCGCGATTTCAGCAACAGGTTTGTCTTCGATTGGTGTAAATGGGTCTCGAAAAAATGCAACATTTTCGCTTGGCGTGCGGAGTTGAATCGGCTTCCCACGGTTGAGGCGCTAGAAAAAAGAGGTATGGTGGTGATTAATGATGGTTGCAATTTCTGTAATGAAAGTTTGGATTCAGTTACGCATATTTTCACTGCGTGTCCGTTAGCGATGGGAGTTTGGGAAAGGGTCGGTTTTTGGTGTAACATCCCCAAGTTCTTCGTCTTTTCATTCAGAGATCTTATCGAGATTCATAAAGTGGGGAATAGAAGCTCGGCGGAGCGAAAGGCTCTTCACGGTATTGTTATTACGACATGTTGGATTTTATGGAAGGCTAGGAACGAGCTGAGATTTAATGGTGTTAGAAGGAGCGTGGAAGATGTGTTTAGCGAGATTTTGATAGTTAGTTTCTTTTGGTTCAAGTTTAGAGCCAAGAGTGGCAATTTTGATTGGGGGGATTGGTGTAAGTTTGTAAATATGTAATTTGTTTGTGCTTGGCCGTCCCGGTCTTCGGGCTCGGTGTTGTTTAATGAAGTTAACCTTTCAAAAAAAAAAAAACATGAATATAATTAATGATAACAAACATGGTTTAAAAAACCTGATTCCAATATTCTACAACTTAACATAGTCCTCAGAGGGTTTGGACATTTGTTTTTGACTTTTTATGTCAATTCAAATATTTGATTTTTTTGTTTTTTTGTTGAATCTTGTGATGAAATTGATTAGTATTTTAGTACTTTATTTTTTATAAGATTTATAATTTCTATATTTATTTTTTATTCCGCCTCAACACGTACGCCTTGTGAGGCGAAGGGAAAATGCCTCGAGGCACGATTCCGTACTTTTAAACCTTGATAACAAATTATTAAACTTAACAACCATCAAAGATCCTATACAAATAACATTTATGCCTCATCATCCGAATCATAAACAATTCGACTTCGCTTTGAATTACGAATTATATTTTCATCGTCACTACAAGACTCGGAACCATCTGCAGCCAATGGTGTAACTGTTTCAGGTGACAATACATCTGCTTCAGCATCATCTGCAGCAAATGGTGCAACTGTTTCAGGTGACAACAATGCATCTGCTTCAGCATTATCATCAGAGTCTTGTACCAAATCATTTTGAGGCGTGGAGTCATTATCCATACGGGGCTCCTCGTTAGGCACGTCTTCTTGATGGGTAATATCTTGTGGGTCAAGTAACGGTTCCTGGTTAGGCCCGTTTTCTTGTTGGGGAACGTTTTGTGGCTCGGTAATTCGAAAATCTCTGGCGGTGCTGCGCTTTGCGTGCCTTAACAAGTTGATTTTGGTAGCTTTGCTAAGTAGAATCAGATACTTCTCGTAGTCTTCTATCTGAAATATCAAATCTGGGATGCATCGATTCTCTCGTTTTATCTTGTTTATCAATCCTTTACTTGCTTTGCTCTCCTTTTGATTCTGCAAGTGTTGTATAGTGTTAGCATTTGGAAAATATATAAAACAGGCGAAATTGACAAATGTTACAAGTTTTTACATTTTCTTTGTTGGCCTAAAATTTCAACTTACAAGTTGTGTTTTTACCTAGAGTAAATTACGTTTTTTGCCCCTGTGATTATATCACTTTTACTATATTAGCCCAAAATAAGAACTTTTAACATATCTGCCCCCATTGTCTCTATAACTAACCATTTTGGCCCCTAAGTCTAACTAGAAAACGCTCTTAGTTCAGTTCGGTAGAACGCGGGTCTCCAAAACCCGATGTCGTAGGATTTTGGCCCCCATGGTCTTTATAACTAATCATTTTGGCCCCCATGATCTCTAGACTTAGGGGCCAAAATGGTTAGTTATAGAGACCATAGTCACAGGAAACGCTAAAAGACCCTTGTATTTCGTACCAGATTCGCCGTACCGAATCGGGGTACAGAGTCGTCCCAATCGCCTCCGGTACGCGTACCGGATCGCTAATTTGGACCGTTCCCGATTGTGTACCATAGTAGTGTTCCAAACGGTGAATACACGTTTTTAATTAATAGGAAACGCGTTTTTAGTGTACCGGTGTTCCGGCGGTACAGCCACCTGAAGAGTTTTTCCCTCCATTAACTTTTTCCCGCTTTTTATAGGTAACTGACCAGTTTTTTCCCCCCAATAACTTTTTCCCATGTTAACTCTAAATACATGTTGTAACAATCAATCTAGCACACAGAAAATATTTCAATTCAATTCAGTCAGTTTTGAATTTTGATTATGTTTTTGAAAATTTAATGAAAGATCTATTTTATACTTTTTTATATATATGATACGTGTACCAAACTACGGTGGTACGCCATAGGATACACCGTACCATGTACCAAATTAGTGTTCCCAAATGAACCTACCCCCCAACGTACCGATTTTTAAAAAGGCCCGAACTGCGTACCCGTTTTCGTACCGCGTACCGGAGCGTACCGCGTTCCATGTGACTATGATAGAGACCATGGGGGCAGATATGTTAAAAATTCTTATTTTGGGCTAATATAGTAAAAGTGATATAACCACAAGGGCCAAAAATGTAATTTACTCTTTTACCTATTATCATCAATTCATGACTAAAAACAGAATATGCATTTCTTTTTGTAACTAAAATATGATGTCAATCGCTGCAAACAAACCGTTTGTTAAAGAAATAGATGTGTTCGCGAACACTTACCAGACAAGATTTTCTATTTGTGTTCGTTCATTAAGGAAATGAGCGTGTTCGTGTTTGTTTGTAAATTTTAGGTACCAGACAAAAGCGAACACAAACGAATGTTCATGAATACAGACGGACACAAATGAACGTTCATGAACACAAATGAATGCAAACAAGCGCATGAACACAAACAGACTTATATTAAATTTCAAAAGCGAACGCAAATGAACACAAACGAATGTTCATGAACACAGATGGACACAAATGAGCGTTCATGTACACAAATGAATGCAAACAAGCGCATGAACACAAACGGACTTATATTAAATTTCGAAAAGAATTGGTATCTTTCATCACAAACATGAAATACACTATTATTTATTAAATGGTTTATTAGTGGGATATTTGATGTATTTAAATACAAAATAAACGTTAAAAACCTTAATGAACTATCTAATACAAACGAACACGTTACGTTCACGAGCATAATGACAAACACAGCATATGTTCATGTTCATTCATTTATTAAACGAATCGACACAAACGAACTTCCCGCCAAACGGTTTACAAACCGTTCACCATACCCTGAACGTTTCGTTCATTTGCAGACCTAATCATATGTTTAGTGGGAGAAGACATGACCTAGAGTTTCTTGACCTTAAGCAAGACATAATACCTAAAATATGATGTCAACCATATGTTTAGTTAAGCAGAGTTATATGTAAACAAGAATGCAATGATTTCAAACCTGCTGCAAGGATCCCACAAACACGTACAAGGGGGCAGTTAGACGCGTGCAAGTAACTTCCACAAGCTTCTGGCACTTAAGGCTGGGTAAGATCTGTTTGCAACCTTTAGGCGCGATATGGAACTTTGATATCCTAGCTAAGTTTTTATAAAACTTTGCCGCCAGTTTTAGTAAATGTTCCGCTTGTGAATCTGCAGATTTATAAAGCTTTTTACATCTCACAATATCAAGAATTAACGTACTTTCTCATTTTATACAAAAAAAAAAGTCCACTCAACCAACGCAAGAATTCAGTTAAGAGGCATTTTTCATATTAAGTATTGTTTTATGATACTACACATGTAAATAATTAAGAGTAAAATGTCATTTTTGTCCCTGAGGTTTGACCAGTTTTGCGACTTTCGGCCAAAGGTTTATTTTTTTGCATCTGGATCCAAAAGGTTTGAAATCTTGCCATTTCCATCTAGCTAGTTAACTCCATCCATTTTTCTCCGTTAAGTCAGAGGTATTTCCGTTTTTTTTTTTTTTTTTGTTAACTTAAAGGGCAATTCGATCTTTTTCACTTTATGTTTTTTTGTTAACTTAAAGGGCAATTCAGTCTCACTTTATGTACAAGCATTAAGCATAATGTACAAGTACTCACTTAAGAGCAATTCGGTCTTTTTCCCTTTATGTACGAAAACACCCCTGACTGAATGGAGAAAAATGGATGGAGTTAACGAGCCGAATGAAAATGGCAAGATTTCAAACCTTTTGGATCTAGATGCGGAAAAACAAACCTTTGGATGAAATTCGCAAAACTGGTCAAACCTCAGGGACGAATTACTCAATAATTAAAGAAAGAGTTAGTTACCCTTGAGGTTCATCACAACAAAAGAAGATAACAACTCAACGACAGCTTCAGCCCTCTGGTACAAAGTCTCTTCTAAAGTGAAATACGGGTTGTGTTTTCCATCTTTATAAGCACCTACTAAGCATGTCTTCAACTTCATGCTGAGCCGGTCCATGTCAGCAATAACTGATTCAACTAACTGCAAAAGTCCGGTTGCTATAGCACTTTCTGTTGAACGGTTTATGATAGCATAAATTTCAGATTTCTCTGATGGAGATATCATTGTTTTTGCTAGCTCCATTGCCATTTCTTGAGCAACAATCAAATCATTTGGAGCCTGAGTGCATGATAGTGCTAAGGTGACGACACTTTTTGCAATCTTCGGATTTGCTATATTATTGCTTTTACATATATGTATAGCCCAGCTTCCAAGAATGTTACTCCATATCATTTTTGCAATGTCACACAAGATCTGATAAGTTGGTAGAATTCAAGTCAAAATCATATTTACTAGTCAAATCCATAAATAGAGGTGGTGTACGAGTGGATCGTTAATCGGTCAAACATGCAATTTCTGGTATGAGACCATATGGTTGGTTGACCAGAAACACTAAATATTTTATGTACAATTAACTCGTCGAATATGATTATAAATAATGTTTCATAATATCATTTGCTAATGATTTTAGAGGGTTTTATGTACCTCTTAAAAGTTCATAATATCATATTTATATAGAAATATTGGATTTAAATAACCTCAACTTTCACCATTTGGCTGATAACACTCCCAACTTACGAATTGTACCACGCCACTCCCAACTTATTTTTCTTATGGCACTCCCAAAGTAATTAAACCCTAACCCGGTTTGCTGACATCAGATGCTATGTCACTAAACAAGTGCCACATCAGATGCCACGTCAGCCTATGTGGTCAAAGACGCAAGGCGCAGGCGAGGCCGGAGCCTAGGCGCAAGGCGCAAAAAAAAAGCGTGGGCTTTTTTAAGAAAAGCGCACATAGAGAAAAAAATATAAAAAATATGTTATGCTTTGATAATAAATAAGATTCCACATATAAAATTTAAAAAACTATATTATATGCCATTTAAGATCATGTAGCTAATAGTTTTGCACGCGTGAGGCAGTTTTGCATGCACTCGGTTTCGTTTTTAATGGTCATTTGTGCTGTTTTACCTTTTTCCCTGCGCCGCAACAACGTTTTTTGAGCCTAGGCGCGCGCTTTTTGCACCTCAGCACCGTTTTTCTCAAAAAAAAATCCCATTTTTGAGCCTAGGCTACCACCAGGCGCTATAGGTGCGCCTCGCTGCGCCTGGGCGCCTAGGCGCGCGCTTTTTGCGCTTTTGACAACATAGACGTCAGCAAAGAATGACAGATTAGATGCCATGCCACTAAACAAGTGCCACATCAGCAAAAAACTAAATGGGTTAGGGTTAAGTTAGTTTGGGAGTGCCAGAGGAAAATAAGTTGAAAGTTGGGAGTGACGTGGTACAATTCGTAAGTTGAGAGTGTTATCGGCCAAATGGTGAAAGTTGGAGTTATTTAAATCCAACATACCATAACCACCCCTTCCATATCAGATTAATAGCATTAGTTACTTAAAACAACTAGTTTCACTGAATCAACGAAGCGAACATTATGCGTTGAGATGATTCAACGTAAAAACCTTATTTCTTATTTTGTTCTTAGGTAAAAAAAAAAAGACTTCTTAGTGTTTGACCCATTTACTTGCATGTTTGACTTTGACCCTTGTTAGAGACAAAAACATAAGTCAAATCAACCCATTTTCAAGTAAATAAGTCGAAATACCTCAACTTCATGAAAGAACTTTGCATGAAGAAGCTTAGAGAACAACGGTTTCACAAACTTCGTAACCAAGAGCTTTTCCCTTTGATCATCGATCCCATTCACTTGATATTCATGATCACATTCCGAATCACTAACATCTTCACCTACAGAATCCAACAGCATTTCTTCGATTTCTCTAATCTCTTCACCACTATGAGAATTCACTATTACCAATTCCTTCAAACACATTAGAGCTAATAAAAACAGACCCTTTATATCTCCATTGTCCTTTTTACCCTTGGCTTCCTTTTTCATGAGCAACCAAATCAGTTTCAACAAGGGTGGTCCTAGAACCTTAATATCTCCATAAATCAAACCCTTCAACGGATCATCTTTTGCCACATAAGCAAAAGATTTTATCTGGAAAAGGATGGCGTTTAAGACAAAATTCAAGAGTTTACTCTTTGTTGCGTCGTGTTTGTATAACTCAAACGATGTTTTAAACAACTGATAAATGCTAGAAGTTGCCAACACAGGAGCTTTTTCTTTTATACACTTTGTGTTGTCGGATTCGTTTTTATATGTCGGATCAATAGCAGTAGACTGTGTTGTCCCTTTTCTAGTGCTGTCACTTTGTGTACTATTAGCGACATTTTTCTCCGATGAAACGTATAGATCAACGAGATCAGAAAATTCGTTCTCCAATTCAGTCTTTTTATCGTCAACTGCCTTTTCCAATTCGGTAGCAACGGTATTCAACATCACCTTGATAACACCTGATAAAATCAAACCGCTATATTTGTATCTCTCTTCTTGTTGGCTTGTGAGGCCCGCATCCTTTGTTTGACCAACTAATCCTGGTCAAACATGCATAGATATAATTACTCAGTAACATTATTCAGTTAGAGTAAAATGCCATTTTCGTCCCTGAGGTTTGGTCAGTTCTGCGACTTTCGTCCAAATGTTGGTTTTTCCGCAACTGGATCCAAAAGGTTTGAAATCTTGCGATTTTCATCCGGCTCGTTAGCTGCGTCCATTATTCTTTGTTAAGTCAGGGGTATTTTCGTCTTATTTGTTAACTTAAAGGGCAATTCAGTCTTTTTCACTTAAGAACTCGCTTGTACATTATGCTAAATGCTTGCACATAAAGAGAAAAAGACTGAATTCCACTTTAGTTAACAAAAAAGACGAAAATACCCCTGATTTAACAAAGAAAAATGGATGGAGTTGATGAGCAAGATCAAAATGGCAAGATTTCAAACCTTTTGGATTCAGATGCGGAAAAACAAAGCTTTGGATGAAAGCTAAGCAGTCAATAGCGGTGCTATAGCGGTTAGCGGACCTCAGGGTGTTTGGCGGTCCAAATAGCGGTGGCCTATAGCGGTTCCGCTATTAGCGGCACTAAATACCGCTATAGCGGTGCTATAGCGGTGGCCTATAGCGGTTATAGCAGTAATGGTGTTTGACTGTGTTAATTCTTAAATTAAATACTTCAAAGTTACTATTAGTATTTGATTTGCAACAGGTTTTTGATAATGGAATGATATTACTATGAATTTTGATATTACTATTAATATTTTTCAAAGATATATATATATATATATATATATATATAAATACATAAATTATGCATGGTATAAAAATTACCGCTATATCACCACTATACCACCGCTATAACCTATATATCATATAGCGGACCTTGACCGCTATTCGATTTTGGACCGCTTTAACTACATAGGACGAAAGTCGCAAAACTAGCGAAACCTCACAGATGAAAATGGCATTTTACTCATTCATTTATTGTAACGTTTTCAAAGGTACCTAACTAACCTTCCAAATTTCCATCTCTTAGAAGCTTACGAATTGTTGATAAAGCACTGGAAAACGTCTCACCAGAATTTGTTCCTTGTGCCTGCTGCTATTTATTGTTGAAATGTATGTAACTATATAATAACTATTCGTGTATTTGACTATATTCTAACAAATTTAATTATTACCTCGGTATCTTGTGTGAGTGAGAAACCAAAAGAAGCCCATGAATCTGAACGAACATCAGATTTTGCTTGTGGCTGAAGTAAAAGAATCCACGAAACACAAGATAAGAGATCATCTAGTGGTTCTACTACGCAAATTTTGCCGTTATCTGTTTTAACACACTGAACTATGTCAAGTTGACCATCCTGACAAAATGCAAAAAGTCAACCATAAATAAAAAACGGCCATA
Source organism: Helianthus annuus (assembly GCF_002127325.2). Lineage (NCBI taxonomy): Eukaryota > Viridiplantae > Streptophyta > Magnoliopsida > Asterales > Asteraceae > Helianthus > Helianthus annuus. The sequence goes on from NC_035435.2 coordinate 169,390,511, forward strand.
AAACGTCAAAACTGGAATTAAAAAATAAGGGGAGACTATTTGCACACTTGGTGTGTAGATAGTCAGCCCAAAAAGGGTTTTTTTGTCCTATATACACACCCTGCAGTGTCGAGCTAGTGCGGCGTTTTGGTCCGGTCAATCAGACAAAGACTGACGGGTGTCTGACGGGTCTGTTGACAGGACCAAAACGCCAAGCTTTGGCCGCGTTTTGGTCCTGTCAACCAGACACCCGGTCAGTCTATTGTCTGGTTGACAGGACCAAAACGCGGCCAAAGCTTGGCGTTTTGGTCCGGTCAACAGACGCGTCAGACACCCGTTAGTCTTTTGTCTGGTTGACCGGACCAAAACGCCGCGCTTTGGCCACAGCTCGACACTGCGGGGTGTGCATATAGGACAAAAAAGCCCTTTTTGGTGTGCATATAGGCATTTGGGTGTGCCAATAGGTACACCCAAAATATTCCATGGGTACTTACTTCTTTATAAAACTTCAGAAAATGAGGCAAGAGAAAATCAAAAACCTCCCCTGCAGTCAACGGGTCAACCAACACAAGCTTTAAAAGTCCCCTGTATACAACTTCTTTCACTTTGGCCTACATACGACAAAGGCAATGACACATGTAACATATTCAGTCTTACGTTTTTTGGTTGTATGTATTAAGCATAGCTATTAATAGCGAATAGTGACAAATAGCGACATGGGACCGATATGCTACATAGCGAATAGCGACAAATAGCGGCCGCTATTTTATAAATAACGATACACTAGAAAAAGAATTTTGAAAATTTTTATATGTATATTATAACAAAATACCTTGGTATATATGCTATTTTACATGTATATTTAACAAAAACCTATAAATCCAGCTATTTTATAGCTATATCTAATTGCCATTTACATAAAAAAAAACTAACTGTCGCTATTCATGCTATTGGTCGCTATGACCCAAATAGCGACACTTGGTCGCCTCGCTACATAGCGCGCTATGGCGATCGCTATAGCCGCCATTGACAACTATGGTATTAAGACAACCTGTTGGTAGAGACAACGTTGCAGCAAACCACTAAGTTCTTTGAACAGATCATTGCTTATTACAGGTGGTCCTTCATGAACTTGACTACTACTAGCTTGGCTTGACGATTCCTGATAAAAACACGGTTTATTTTGTTTAAACTGTCTTTCTGCAATAGTTAGATTTATAATCGCTCCAGCTGCAGCTAATCGAACTTGATCTTCTTGTCTAAACATAGCCTTTCGCACTACTAAGATGATGTAGTCCTGCAATGTTGTAAAAAATACAGAACTGTTATTGATTTTGTCTCATGCATTTAATTACTAAATAAATGATGGAAATAGGGTAAACCTGAAGGTTGTGACTGAACTTAATGAGCGGTAATAAAACGTCAATCAGATGGGAAACAACTTTGCTTTGCATGAAACCGAAATAATCTAACAATTCTTTCAAATGTGAAATATATTCTAATATTGGATGTGGGTAGTTCTTCACTAGGTTACCAAGTAATCTGTCGAAAAAAGGTTAACAGTAAGCACACCAAGATTAATTATTAATAGGGCTGCAAATGAACCGAACAAACATGAACAAGACCTTGTTCGTGTTCGTTTGTTAAGAAATATTTGTGTTCATGAACGCTTACCGAATGAGGTTTTACGTTCATGTTTGTTTGTTAATTTTAGGCAACAAACGAAAACGAACGTTGATGAACACAAATGAGCGCAAACTAATGTGCATGAACACAAATGGAAACAAACGAACACAAACAACCGTTCATGAACAGAATATATAATACACCAACGCTTAGTAAATATTTTATTTATCGGAATTTTGAAGTATATAAATAAAATATAAAAACTAAAAACACTAATGAACTATCAAACACAAACAAACACGTTACCGAACGTTCATGAACGCGGCCTCTATTCATGTTCGTTCAGTTAACTAAACAATGAAATTCTTGTTCGTGTTCTTTTGTTTAATAAACGAACAGACACAAACGAACTTCCCGCCGCACGATTCACGAACTGTTTGCCAAACGTTTGGTTCGTTTGCAGCCATAATTATTAACCAATATTAATTATTACCTTACGATAGCTACACTTTGCTCTGGCTTAAGAGAAAGAATTCGGAATTTACATTGCTCAATTATCTGCAAAGAAGAAATCTAGATCATGACTTTGTGCAACTTACCGCCACAGTGCTGACCCGATTGCAAAGAACCTTTTTCTCAGTTATTTCAGTTAGGCAAACATATTATATTATCGAGTAAACTTCCGATTTGCTCCCTGTGGTTTGGTCACTTTAACGGTTTTGCTCCAAACCTTTAAAAATAGCCATTTTACTCCCCGATGTTTTAGTTTTGTTGCCAGTTTGCTCCCTGCGGGGAGCAAAATGGAAAAACAAACAATTTGGATGGAGTTAGAGGCGGGGAGCAAACTGGCAAAAAACCGAAACATAAGGGAGTAAAATGGCTATTTTTAAAGGTTTGGAGCAAAACCGTTAAAGTGACCAAACCACAGGGAGCAAAACGGAAGTTTACTCTATATTATCACATACAGCTAGTTTTTAAATAAGGATTCGTTTGTTGACCTCATTTCTTGCCATGTCATGAACCTCAAATAAACTTTTTAGCATCTGAAGGCCCAACTCTTGAGAACCCATAAGACCAGTATTGTCAAGTTCTTGATGGCTCATCTCTTCCACCGACTCCAGCAACACAAAGCCCAACTGCACTATGCTAGGAACAATATGCTCTCTTCCGTAATTGCTCTCGTTAACCTGAAAATAACTAGTATACAAGAGAGTTATAAAACTTTATATTTCATGCATGTTAGTTGCTTCATTAGTAGAGTGTGATGTAGAGGTGTACAAATCGGTTTTTTTCAAAAACCGGTTCCGGTTATTAACCGAACCGGTTTTTTTCATCAAAAACAAAAACCGGTTTTTTTATAACCAGTTTCGGTTACTAACCGGTTTTTTACTCAAAACTAATTACCGGTCCAACCGGTTAGGGTCGGTTTTCAACAGGTTTATTCCCAAAAAACATTTTTTACCGGTTTTTTATAACCGGTTTCGGTTTTAAAACCGGTTTCGAAGATATATACCCCTAACCGGTCTACAACCGGCGGTTCGGTCCGGTTCTAAAACCGGTTATAAAAAACCGGTTTCGGTTTTTTTTCCCGGTTTCGGTTCTAAACCGGTTTTTTTGTACACCTCTAGTGTGATGGTAGATAAAGTAAAAAGAAAGTTTAAGAATTGAAAAGAAAGGTATACAGCTCTTAAAACGGCTGCCTCAGTTGAAATGGCGTTCTGTAGATACTCTTTCTTTAAGCCATCAGGTAGCCATTTACAATGCCTGCAAGATGGAAAGACGCAGATCAAAAAGCTAGTACGAACAAGAACTCATAACATCGTTGACTATTCACTAATGTCAATGACGTCAACACAAACGCGATGCAATTATGTTGTCATGATGAGACTAACACAAAGTTGATTTTTATCATAGTTGTTAAAAGCCATCGCATCTTGCGCCTAGGCCCATTTTTCAGGCTAGGAGAGGCCGTTGCGCTTTAAGTCAAGGAAAGTGCGCTTTAACTCTCAAGGTGATGGTTCAGGCGCACATTCCGGCAAGATTCCTAGATTCCGGAGAGTTTCCGGCTAAATTCTGACAAGATTCTAGCCAAATTTCTACTTTTAATCAAGGAAAACTACTTTTCTACACTAATACACTAATATTTTGGTACTAATTAGACGATATAAAGTGTTACATAATAGACTTTGTTTATTTTATTTGAAGAATAGTATTCTTTTTCTAATACATAATATATTTTTTAAATTTTTTCATTATGCGCTTTATTTTTCTCAGGCCCTCGCTTTTTTTGCACTTTGCGCCTAGGCCCCAGGCGAGGCCTATACGCCTTGAGTGCGCCTAGTACCTTTAATAACTATGATTTTTATAATATGTAACCTAGGTCATCTAAAATATCTAACACAAAGACAATCTTTATAACATGTAACTCAGACCATGGATAATAACTCTGCACAACCACAATGTATGAAAATAATACTTAAACAATCAGTGCTTTCTACTTTTATCATGTTATTTAATGAATCATATATAGTTGGAAATATAAAGAATGATATCATATAACGAGGTATGTACCTAGAAAACTTGTAATCCTTATAAGAAGTACTCAAAGCCGTTTTCAGCGTTCCCATCACGTTTTCACCATACCTCCTAATTCTAGCAATCGACAACAACAACCCCACAACAAAATGATCAATCACCAAAACATCCGACCTCACAAGCCCCAACACTTCTTGCCCCAACGACGGATCCTGCTTCACCGCAAAATTAACATGCAACAAAACCGTCCCTTCAACCTCCCTAACAATAGTCGAACCACCCTTTTCCAAACCCGCTTTACCTCCAAAAAACACAATAATACCCTCAATCACCTCCCTCTTATTAACCCCCTTCGACGCCAAAACCAGCAACTGATAAACCAATAACGGCAAATCCTGCAGTTCGACCCGATGCATTTCATCGAACACCTTAGCTACAAACCTTCTAACCCTCACCTTATCAATAAACTGAAACTCCCGAATAATCGAAACAAGCTTCACCAACAAAACACCCGACCAGTTAAACTCCAAGACCCGATCGAACACCGCATTGACCGTATCGCGGGGTTTATCGATCTCGTCGGAGTTAAATACAGTGTGTAAACACTTGGGGAGTAAGTCTAGAAGCTGGGCTTCATCTGGGTCGGAATTAATTTGGGGGAAACCATTAACGATAGATTCAGAAACTAATTGTAAGTCAGTGATTGGGATGTTATCGAGATGTGAACTGAATAGTTGTAGGGTTTTAAACGAGTGGCGATCGTGTGGGATTTTGTGGGAATTGAAGAGATTGATGTAGGAGATTATGAGAGGGGTGATTAGGGATGAGAGAGAGGGAGATGGTGAGAGGAGAGAGAGGAGAGAGGAGGTGTATTGGGAGACGGTGGCCGGAGAGAGAGTGTGGAGGTGTGAGATGAGGGTTTGGTGAGAAGTTGGGGAGAGGAGGAATGGGTGGAGTGGGGCGGTGGTGTGGTATTGTGCTAGTCGGATTATGTCGTCCGGTGAGAGAGATGGTGGTGTGTCACGGTGGTTTGTGGTGGTCATGACGGTAATCGGAGTTTGATTGTAGATGAAGGTGTGATGGTGGGTTTTGTTTATGATTCAAGCGCGGGAAAACTCGAAAAAATTTTGTATTTATTTATTGCAGAGTAAATTGCCAAAATCGTCCCTGAGGTTTGGGCATGTTTGTCAGTTTTATCCAAAAACAACTTTTTTGTATAATATTGTCCATCACTTTTGAGATTTTTTTGTCATTTTCATCCAAATGTTTTATTTGCTTTATATTTTCTATCAACTATTTGGATGAAAATGGCAAAAATCCCAAATCTCAGGGATGATTTTTGAAAAAAAAGTTTGACGTTTGGATGAATGACAAATAATCACAAAAATGAGGGGCAATATAGTACAAAAAAATTGTTTTGGATAAAACTGGTAAACACATTCAAACCTTAGGGACGAATTTGGCAATTTACTCTTTATTGTATTACGCAAAAGACTGAACTATGTTGTAACCCAAAAAAAAATAACTTTGTTTTTTTTATATCAATTGAAAACCACGTCTCAATAGTGTTTGTTAGAAATCGGCTCGGTTCGGTACCGTACCGCTATTTCAAAGACAACTTCGATTTATATCGGAATGTAAAAAAATGTATTTAGTGAGTGAAACCCATGCGTTACGGAGATGATGTTAAAATATTACACTCGCAAATGACCATATTTTCTTGGTCATTTCCAGTGATTTTAGACTCTTGTTGATTAACTAACCAACGTACTTTTATTTCATATTAGGTGAAAGAGAAGGTGTTAGAGGCTCAGGCTAAACATAAAGTCAAGCCTCGTAGTTTACTTGGTAAACGATCTCCAATGATATGGTACCAATTGGTAAGCAAGACATTTATCTTCCTCTAGTAATTTCCTTTTTGGTGTCATTGGTACTGTGGTCGATCAAGTCTATTTGAATTGATCTGAGGTAAAACTGGTTAAATCAGTGAACCAGACTGGAGGTTGGAGTGGATCTCAACTTTTTTATTTTATTTTTTCCAAAATCTTATTTAACTACAAGCTTCACATTTTACTTAGGCTCAAACTATCTACACACCAAGTATGTAGATAGCCAACTTAAAAAAGTGTTTTTTGTCCTAGATGCATAGTCTGCAGTGTCGAGCTGTGGCCAAAGCGTGGCGTTTTGGTCCGGTCACCCAGACAAAGACTGACGGGTATCTGACGGGTCTGTCGACCGGACCAAAACGCCGAGCTTTGGCCGCGTTTTGGTCATGTCAACCAGACCAGGTGTCAGTCTTTTGTCTGGTTGACAGGACCAAAACGCGGCCAAAGCTCGGCGTTTTGGTCCGGTCAACAGACACCCATCAGTCTTTGTCTGGTTGACCGGACCAAAACGCCACGCTTTGGCCACAGCTCGACACTGCAGGATGTTCATATAAGACAAAAAACACCTTTTTTGTGTGCCTATAGACAAATAGGTGTGCAAATAGATACACCCTTTACTTATTAGACTTCATATTTTATTAACATTGCAACTCCACACCAAAAAATAAATCAGTTTCATATTTTATTTTACATTAGTTATTTATATATCTTTTAATTATTAAATCATTTATAAAGTCATTTGATTTTCAGAACCAGTCCAGATCAATAAACCGGTATGAGTGAAATGTCTTGAGAACCAGAGCTGACTCTAGGGGTAAAATAAAGCAAGCGCTTTAGGCCTCCACTTCATTAGGACCCCAAATTCTTAAGAAAACATATTGTATCTAAGTGATTTTGACTTTAAAATTGTTGACGTTGAGATTTATGATATATAACCATGTATACACGGAGATGTTATATGAATCATAGGATTAAAAGCAGTTTTTCAAGGGGGTCCAGTCACTACATGGGTCTGCCCCCGATTAAAACATCTAACCTCTTATAAAACTTGCTAATTACGAACAGTTTCAAATGCGAAAGCATCATCCATGACCATTGTTTGTTACCAACACATACTCGTCTCCTCTGTCGTGGCTATCACTTCTGTTGACACTTTACTACTATAAAAAATATTAACCTCTATTAATACATCTTTAAACCACTTGTTCTACCGAGTAAATTTTGGTCGTATTTAGTAAACCATTTTTTTTGAACGACGGCTTTGATAATCAAATTAAGACTAAGCGGTGTGGGGCTCGTCCCCAGGTCGGCGAGCTCCGCCTCCCCAGCACAACTACCGCCCTCGGCCCGTCTACATCGTCACCGCCTTCTCCTTGCCGCCTGCGACGAGGCTGTCTCACACACACATATACATACATACGTCTATATATATATTGAGGCCCGTCTCCCATGCCCTAGCTTCATCTTTTTAAGCCCATCATTCACACCCGCTTATATAAACGCTTACGTTACGGACCATCATGGACTCTAATACAACCTTGAAACAAGTCAAAAGGAATAAAAAAGGATGGAACACCTTTGTCCTCATGTGAATAATATATGGCACAAGTGACACTCAGAGAGGATATGGACGTTGAAAGAATCGAGGATTACGGTACCAGAAAAAGGGATATGCTTGCACGCAACCCTATTATAGATATACACTTTTACACCAATACGTCGTCGTATATACCACCCACCCCTTAACCACCGACCTGTTATAAAACCCCATCAATTTAACTTCAACTCAACTCCCAAATTTTGTTAACAAAGGAGGGTTTTTGCAGCGAAAATGGGCGGCAAAACAACGATCTCAGTTGGGTCCGATGGGGTGGCTATCATCACCATCATTAATCCACCTGTTAACTCACTTTCTGTTGATGGTACCAATCACTATCTTACTTCATACTTTTCACATAAATATTGTCATTTATAATTAATTGTATGGAAATGGAAATTTTCAATCTTTATTTGTCTTCAGTACTTCTCAGCTTAAAAGAAAGTTTTGATGAAGCACTACAAAGGGATGATGTGAAGGCAATTGTTGTTACAGGTAGTTTAAATAATGTATACTTGAATGTAGGGCTGCAAACGAACTGAACGAACACGAACAAGACCTTGTTCGTGTTCGTTTGTTAAGGAAATGAACTTGTTCGTGTTCGTTTGTGTTTGTTAATTTTAGGCAACGAACAAAAATGAACGTTGATGAACACAAATGAGAACAAACTAATGTTCATGAACACAAATGGAAACAAACAAACACAGACAATCGTTCATGAACAGAGTATATAATACACAGACACTTATTAGATAATTAATTTGTCGGAATTTTGAAAGTATTTAAATAAATATAAAAGCTAAAAACACTAATGAACTATCAAACACAAACAAACACGTTACCGAACGTTCACGAACATAAACAAACGAACACGACCTCTGTTTATTTTTGTTCATTTAACTAAACGAACGAAATTTCTTGTTCGTGTTCGTTTGTTTAATAAACGAACGAACACAAACGAACTTCCCGCCGAACAATTCACGAACTGTTCGCCGAACGTTTGGTTCGTTTGCAGCCCTACTTGAATGGTTTTTAGGTTTTGATCATTGTTTGTAATTGTGGGTCTGATCATTGTTTGGATCTTTACATGATTGGAGTAGGTGCAAAAGGCAAATTTTCTGGTGGTTTTGATATCAATGCATTTGGTGGAATCCAAGGTGGAAAAGGTATGCATATTGAAACATTGAAATCTATATTTATGTGAATGTATCAACAGAAGTTTACGATTACGTTCAAATGAATACATACTGGTTCTATTTATTGGTGTGGGATTCGACGTTTGTTTAACCAACACCGCGACATCGTAACTACCATAACTACCCTAACTTGTACTGAAGTTAATCACATAATAATGTCACATGAACTTATACTTATAATCTATAATTATTTAACTAACACAGCCGCGCAGTTTGTTGCTCATCTACCTGCTATCCTTATGTAATTTACCCTGGTGATTGGAATGAAAAAACATTGTTAAAAAAACATAAAAATGGCGGTAAATGGGTAACTTTTGCATGGTGGGTAGGGTTGACCCGAAACATCTTTTGTTCTGATTTGAGGTTGTTATGGTGTCAAACATGCACAAAGTTATGTTATTTTAGACTTTTAGTGCTAAGAGTAAAGTACACGGATGGTCGCTGTGGTTTGCACTTTGTAACATATTTAGTCCCCAACCAACAAATCTAAAGGTTTTAGCATGTTCAGGTTAGGGACTAAATACGTTACAAAGTGCAAACCACAGGGACCATCCATGTACTTTTGGAAAAAGTTGGGGACTAAATGTGATATAAAGTGCAAACCACATGGATCATCTGTGTACTTTTGAAAACCTAGGAATCCAAAATTTTGGTAAAACAAGGGGACCATCCATGTACTTTACTTTAACGATAATCTACTTTTTTGAGTATAATGATCTAGGAGGTTTACTATAGGGGACTTTCGACCTGTTTCCCACTCGACCTATTTGACATGTTTTTTAAGATAAAACATAACCCGAATCGACCCGCTCATAGCTAAATGTGTCCAATTTGCCATCTCTAGTGTTAACGCGTTACTTTTTTCGAAATTAAATTAATTTTCTGTATTGTTATCTTGTTTACAGCAATGACAACTGGACTGGCATCAAAACCTGGCTACGTATCAATTGATATTCTGTCTGATACCGTGGAAGGTAATTTTTAACTGTTTTAAATCCATCTTTTTAAAGATTTTAGCCGTTAAACCGTCATTATTCATCGTCATCGTCATCGTCATCGTACTCAGTAAATCCCACCAATAGCAAAGCTAAGGTAGGGTCTGGGGAGGGTAAGTTGTAGACAGCCTTACCTCTATCCCATAGTAATAGAGAAGTTGCTTCCAGTGAGACCCCCAGCTCGAAAACCGTCATTACTGTATTTTTTTAAATAAATGCTGGTGTTGATTTCAGCTGCAAGAAAACCGTCTGTTGCTGCTATTGACGGGCTTGCTTTAGGTGGAGGATTGGAGGTTGCAATGGTATGCGCTATTTTTTTCTTCTTAATTACTATTTTTTAATACTATTTTTTTCTTTTTTAATTGTTACGTTGTATATCATGCTGGTTTTATTTTCAGGCTTGCCATGCTAGAATAGCTACTTCTTCCGCTCAATTAGGCTTGCCTGAACTGCAGCTCGGTATCATTCCTGGATTTGGAGGTATGGCCCTGCGTATCATACCTTCTGAAATAAATAATGAAAAGGATATATTATGCTCTATACAATCTTAATTATAATAATAATAGTTAAATGCCATTTTAGTCCCTGTGGTTTGGGCCATTTTGCGAGTTTAGTCCAAAGGTTTCATTTTTCACCTGTGGGTCCAAAAATGTTTCACCGTTGCCATTTTAGTCCACTGGGCTAACTTCATCCATTTTTCTGTTAACGAGAAGGCCAATTCGGTTATTTTATATGTAATTCTGTTAACTAGAAGGGCAATTCGGCCACCTAAAACGACCGAATTAGCCTTCTCGTTAAATGAAAAAATGGATGAAGTTAACCCAGTGGACTAAAATGGCAACGGTGAAACCTTTTTGGACCCACAGGTGAAAAATGAAACCTTTGGACTAAACTGGCAAAATGACCCAAACCCCAGGGACTAAAATGTCATTTAACTCAAATAATAATAAGAAACAATGTATAACTATTTCAGGAACTCAACGGCTTCCACGACTTGTGGGTCTTGCAAAGGCCCTTGAAATGATGCTGGTATGCTGTTATTTGTTATAATATACCAGATTCTGTTTATGTTACTCCAACAATCATAGAAACTGCAACATTTCCAGTTCTTGCATGAGGCAAAACCCTCACATTTCCAAAATTTTAGAAAGTGTTTAAGCTATTATAGAGTTAATTGCCCGGATGGTCCCTGTGGTTTCACATTTTTTCACGTTTAGTCCCCACCTTTTGGAAATAGCAGGTATGCTCCCTATGGTTTGTCATTTTGTTACTCGGATAGTCCCCTGACATTTACTCAGGGGACTATCCGAGTAACAAAATGACAAACCATAGGGAGCATACCTGCTATTTCCAAACTAACTGACATCTACTCAGGGGACTATCCGAGTAACAAAATAACAAACCATAGGGAGCATACCTGCTATTTTCAAAAGGTAGGGACTAAACGTGAAAAAACGTGAAGCTACAGGGAGCATCCGGGCAATTAACTCGCTATTATATCATCATAAGAAGTTAATGATTTTAACTTGGGTCAACCAAATTCTAAAAATTGGAAAGTGTTTCGGATTGTCTGACTAGGCCCTTACCAAACAACCAATCATTTTGACCCGTTACCCAGCCCGTCATTTTGACCCGTTACCTGATTTTTGTTCATGTCAACTGATTGACCTCACACTCTCCCTCTACTTTAGACATCAAAGCCACTCCGGGGAGAAGAAGCTCATAATTTAGGCCTTGTGGACGCAATCGTACCAGGGGATGAGTTAGTAGACATTGCGCGTAAATGGGCCTTAGATATACTGGCCCGTAGAAAACCATGGGTTCCAAGTCTTTACAAAACCGATAAAATAGAGCCACTTGGCGAGGCCCGTGAAATACTTAACTTTGCTAGAGCTCAAGCCCGTAAACAAGCACCCAATCTACAACATCCACAAGTTTGCATCGATGTTATTGAAGAAGGCATTGTCTCAGGCCCACGTGCCGGATTAATTAAGGTTGACAAATGTTTTATTAACTGAATATTCCCTATATATGTTATATCATTTGATCCATTATAATATGATTATGTTTTATATAACTTTTAGGAATATGAATCATTTCAAGTTCTGTTAAAGTCGGATACTTGCAAAAGCTTGATTCATGTCTTCTTTGCCCAACGTGGTACTACAAAGGTATAACTAATTTTTTATTTATTTATTTTTTTTTGTAATAATTTGCAAACAAAAGCGCGTGTATCTATGTAGTTAATGCGGTAAAATATCGGATATCAGTAAAGGACCGATATTTGAAATATAGGTTATCTCGGTGAGATATCGGTGGGATTAGGGGCGGATCTAGTGTATAACAAGGGGTAATGCCCGCTACCCCTTGGCGCTCCGGCGGTAGTGTAAAATTAGTGTAAATTTTGGAAAAAATTGACGTTTTTTTCTATTTCGTTACCGCTTGTTTATAAAACGTTACCGCTTGGCGCGAATCCTAGATCCGCCACTAGGTGGGATATCGGTAATTTTAATATAATGCAGAATTTATATATATAGCAATTTAATACCAATAATTCAGTGATATATCAGTGGTATATCGGTTATATCGGTCAAATATCAGTGATATATCGGTTATATTGGTCAATATCGCCGATAAGATCGGTACCGATATTTTGACCAATATTCGACACCGATATTTTACTAAAGGACTGATATGACCGATATAACCGACATATCACCGATATCTCACCGATATTAACTACATAGGCGTGTATTATATATGACTTTGCCATGACCAATTTCACACTACTTATTAATTTTACCGAATTCTTCTGCCTATGTGTTTTACCAAAGTTTTACTTATTATATTGAGAAAAGTACACGCATGGTCCCTGTGTTTTACCAAAGTTTTGGTTTGCACTTTATAACGCATTTAGTCCCCCAGCTTTTTCCAAAAGTACATGGATGGTCCCTGTGGTTTGCATTTGTAACGTATTTAGCCCCTAACCTGAACATACTAAAACCTTTAGATTCATTGGCTGGGGACTAAATGCGTTACAAAGTGCAAACCATAGAGACCATCTGTGTAATTTTGGAAAGCTAGGGACCAAATCCAAAATTTTGGTAAACCACAGGGATCATCCATGTACTTTACTCTATTTTATCATATAGTTTTATTATAGGTATTGTTTCTATCATATTAAAAAAGTCAATATAGTCAAACTAGTGAGATTAATTCTCATTTCTGTGTGTTAAACAGGTACCCGGGGTCACTGATCTCGGTTTGAAACCGAGACAAATAAGAAAGGTTGCTATTCTTGGAGGAGGTCTGATGGGGTCCGGAATAGCAACGGCTTTAATTCTAAATGGGTATCAAGTTATCTTGAAAGAAGTCAATCAAAAGTTCCTAGATGCTGGATTAGGCAGAGTCAAAGGTTTGACTTTTTGCTCTCTCGATATATTTGTAACTTATTTTCGTACTAACATATCTGTATTGTACAGCTAATTTGACAAGCAGTGTCAAGAAAGGTAAGTTGACTCAAGAAAAGTTTGAGAAAACTATCACTCGTCTTAAGGGCGCTCTCGACTATGAAAGCTTTAAGGATGTGGATATGGTGATAGAGGTATTTTACATTTTCTGTTTATTTTTTTTTTTTTTATTTTTTTTTTTTTGAGTTAATTGCTCGGATGGTCCCTGTGGTTTCACGTTTAGTCCCCACCTTTTGAAAATAGCAGATATGCTCCCTATGGTTTGTTATTTTGTTACTCGGATAGTCCCTTGAGTTGATGTCAGTTAGTTTGGAAATAGCATGTATGCTCCCTATGGTTTGCATTTTGTTACTCGGATAGTCCCCTGAGTAAATGTCAGGGGACTATCCGAGTAACAAAATGACAAACCATAGGGAGCATACCTGCTATTTCCAAAAGGTAAGGACTAAAGGTGAAAAAACGTAAAATCACAGGGACCATCCGGGCAATTAACCCTTTTTTTTTTTTTTTGAGAATTAAGAAAATTGTTATAGAAAACTGAATCATGATCTTTCGACATCTATGAACGGACAGGCTGTTATTGAGAATGTCTCGTTGAAACAACAAATATTTTCCGATTTGGAAAAATACTGCTCGCCAAATTGTATACTTGCAAGTAACACCTCAACGATTGACTTGAATCTAGTTGGCGAGAAGACAAAGTCTCATGATCGGATAATCGGGGCCCACTTTTTCAGGTGATAATTTCGCTACCGTTGATCTTAATTGATCAAAAATAGCTACATACTTAAGTTTTCGAGTGAAGTACACGGATGGTCCCTGTAGTTTACCAAAATTTTTGGATTTGGTCCTTAGCTTTCCAAAAGTACACTGATGATCTCTGTGGTTTGCACTTTGTAACGAATTTAGTCCCCAACTTTTACCAAAAGTACATGGATGGTCCCTGTGGTTTACCAAAATATTGGATTTAGTCCCTAGCTTTTCCGAAAGTACACGGATGGTCCCTGTGGTTTGAACTTTGTAACGAATTTAGTCCCTAACTTTTTCCAAAAGTACATGGATGGTCCCTGTGGTTTACACTTTCTAACGCGTTTGGTCCCTAACTTGGACATGCTAAAAACCTTTAGATTTGTTGGCTGGGGATTAAATGCGTTACAAAGTGTAAACCACAGGGACCATCCGTGCACTTTTGAAAAGCTAGGGACCATTTGTGTAATTTAAGTTTTCTTACCAGTCATAGCAATATACTTCCACTAGCTTATATCCCGTGTGACACACGGGTTCAATAAATAAATTTTAAAACATTTTAATAAATATGATGTATGATTTTTTAAAAAGTAGAAAAAAACATGTAATCAAGTAATTTAAAATAATAATGTTTTGACGTCAAGCAGTTTAAATTAAGAATAAAAAAATATATTATAAGGTCAAAAGGATATTTTTCCTTGAGGGTTGCAGTAAACCAATGTTGATCATACATGTTCCTTTCTCCATGTTGAACCACAACCAAAACCATAGTTATTAAAATCGAGAGCTTTTTGCGCGTAGGCGAGTTTTTGTAGCGAGGCGCATTTAATGCACTTCTGGTGCCTTTGTTCTTCTCTCTTTGAGGTGGTAAACAACGACGACTCTACGGCGTTTGTTAGGCTCGATCCAGACCTTTGTGCGTTCAGGACTGCATTGAATCCGATACTTCCATATCCGAGACATGTGGCGGATCTCCGTCTTTGAAACAAACTCCATTGAAACTGTTAACACACAAAAATTTGTATAAAGTTAGTTATCAAACTAAAATAAAAATCTACAAAAATTTGTATAAATGTTGTTATCAAAACGAAAATAAAAAATCTACACTAAAATATTCATACAAGAAGCCAAGAGGTGAACGTATAACCGAGTTTCACCCAAGCAGGGAGGCTGCAATATAATATATCAAGTATATTAATCCTAACAAACTGTGGGGGTCGGGTGGGTTTCGCTGACGGGTCAAAACGGGATCAGGTCAATGTGGGTTTATGAGTAAAGTGAGTTCGGGTAAAAGAGGGGCGTTTTAAAAACAATGTCAATTAAGTTTGGGTGAAAACGTGTTAAAGCTAAAATATTGTTTTAAAAAAAATTCCAACCTAAGTTCACACAATATTTTTTTTATGGTGGCAAGTGGTGACGATGGGTTCAGTATCACCTACTTTGACATGATATCTACCAATTTAACCAAATGCGCTTACAATAAAATCTAACGTTTTAGCTAAAGTACATAACAAAAAATATAAATAAAGAAAATGGGTTTGTGGGCCGAGATTTCTGATGTCGTAATTAATAAAATTCGGCCAAATATAGCTTTGTAAAACACAAAAGAGAGAGGAGAATGAGACCTCTGCTAGAAGAAATCAAGTGTTTAGCATAGAGGTGTGAAATCTTGTGGGCGCGCATCCAACTCTAAAATATATGACCGCAACAGTTTCATCATCCCTGGAATCTGGTGACATTCAGCTGCCATTCGTTCGGAAATTTTCATCAACAAAATAATAATAATAATAATAATACATAATACGTACGTACGCGCGCGTGCGCGCACGCGCGCACACACACACACACACTTGAAGAGTTCCATTTGAAAGAATCTTCCCTTGTGCATCATATTTCAGCCAGTGTCTTCCAGATACTTGTAATGTTATGTGTGTTGATCAGCTCAGGGAAAAAAATCTTAGTAGGTTGCCATTTCATCACCTCTTGATATCCTTGTAGCCGCATCTGATGGTGCAAGAGAGTTTCTGCACCAGAAAATACACATTCCTTATGATATAAAAAAATAAGAACCAGAGAACACCAAGGACTTGCTAATAATATATATGAGATCACATTGCCAACTGTTGTTGTCACAGATGGTTCAACTGGTACAGCTGGCCGGTTTGAACCGGTTTTTAAAACATTGGTTTGACGTCAAGCTATTTAAATTGAGAATAAAAAAATATATTAGAAGGTCAAAGGGATATTTTTCCTTGAGGGTTGCAGTAAACCAATGTTGGCCATACATGTTCCTTTCTCCATGTTGAACCACAACCAAAACCATGGTTATTCAAATCGAGCGTCTTTTGCGCCTAAGTGAGTTTTTGGGGCGAGGCGCATTTAACGCGCTTTTGGTACCAAGGTATTTAACATGCTACATGGCGCATTCAATGGGAAGAGTATAGTTTCTTAACTAAAAAAAACACAAATACGATGTGACTAAGTTCAAAACGCCATGTAAATATTACCCACTGTTTCTGTTATCTGTACCAGTTTCACCTGAAATAACAAAATAAGAGAGAAGAACGAAGGTGACGTTAAAAAATTGTACATACATCGCAAGGCTGATGACGAATTTTCAAAATGAAAATATTAGTCAACTGTGGTCAAATACATGCTAAGACATCTCCTTACTTCAAAGCCAAGTTTCCCAACAATATTTCCCACAAGCTGAAAAGGGTTTGGGGTTCCTGCAGCAGCACGAAAAATGAATTAATACGAATGCTAGGTTGAACGTATCCTTTTCGATAATAAACAACCTTTACCTCATCTTCCAGAGAGGAGCTTATAAGCTTTCCAACTGCATATTCCCCTGCAGATATGAATATGAATATTAATGTCAAGTTTTTTTTTTTTTTTTTTTTGCAACCAACAGATCTAATGCTAATATGTAAAATGAGATTAAAAAAGAAGTTACATAAGTAATTCTATATTTACCTATGTTAATTGGTAGCAAATCGTCTCCATCACAATCACAAGAAATCTTAAGAAATTTGGTTTCGAAACTGGCTAAGAAGTTCTGGTCCAGTTGTTGGGATGTTGTTTCTGGAACCTTTACCCTGGCCCGATAAGGGGGAAAATTCTTAGTAGGTTGTCATTTCATCACCTCTTGATATCCTTGCATACGCATCTGATGGTGCAAGAGAGTTTCTGCACGAGAAAATACACATTCCTTATGATATAAAAAATAAGAACCAGTGAACGCCAAGGACTTGCTAATAACATATATGAGATCATATTGCCAACTCTTTTCACATTGTAAGCCACTATCCTTGCAAACTAACAACAAAAAAATTAGATGTACAGTTTCTAATAATACAAAGTAACAACACAACAATTGGATGTGAAGGATACAACATCATACCTAAATAAAACTAACAAAAGGCACAAATCTGATGCGATTAAGTTCATAAACATCACAAAACTCATCACCGCTAGTGTAAATCACATAAAATTCACCAAATCTGATGCAATTAAGTTAAAAAAAGATCACAAAATTCATCATCGATAAAGCAAATCATATGAAATTCATCATATCTGATGCGATTAAGTTCTTCAACAACACCAAAATTATCATCCTTTGTAAGGAGATTAATAGATCTGAGATGAAAGAAATCTTACAGGATGAAGAGGTGGTCTACGGCAGTAGGTCAGCTTTTGGTTTGTGTGAAATAAATCGAAGTCAATCAACAGAAATCGAACCTCCAAATAGCTGTTAGATTGCGATGAAGGTGAAGAGTAGAAAAACAAATAGATCTTTGATGTAGGAGAAGCTCGATTGAGAACGAAGGAGAGAAGCAAGATAGAGAAACGGCTGAATATTTTGAGGAAATGATTAGGGTTTGGAAGAAACCATGGAACCCGGTTCAGCAATAAGCGGCGTGGATAGGCTTAATGACGAACACGATAGTAAATGAAAGGAGAAGTTGACATCTGTCTCAGCTGAATGTAAAGGGGACACGTGTCCCAACCTTTGTTCTTTTATTATATATAGAGATTTCCTTTTCCAAGTATACTAACATATTTTCGCCAGGGTTGCTATGACTGTTAAACAAAATAAAACATGTTGCTATTTCTGATAAGAGTAAATTGCCCTTTTAGTCCCTGTGTTTTTGTCTAAATTGCCATTTTGGTCCAAATAGTTTTTTTTTTCTCCTCTGTGTCCCTGACTTTTCCTTTTTCTTGCCATTTTGATCACATTGCCTAACTTAGTCTAAAAACCAGGTTATAATCAGGGGTATTTTTGGCATTAAATTATTATGAGGTTTATAAATTATGTTGTAAACTACCCCTGGTTATCACTACACAACAGTTATGCCAAAAATACACCTGGTTATAACCAGATTTTTAGACTGAGTTAGGCAGTGTGATCAAATTGGCAAGAAAATGGAAAAGCCAGGGACCTAGAGGAGAAAAAAAACTATTTGGACTAAAATGGCAATTTGGACCAAACCTCAGGGACTAAAATGGCAATTTACTCTTCTGATAATTTTCATAATCTTTTACCGACCGTAACATTAACAACGGACGCGACGCTCAATAGTAGCTGGCATATAATTTAAATGTTTAGTTATGAACTTTTAATAGTAGTTGATAATATGGATTTAACTAATTTCGTGCAGCCCAGCTCACGTGATGCCACTTTTGGAAATCGTACGGACATCAAAAACATCACCTCAAACAGTGGTCGACTTGCTGGATGTCGGGAAAAAGATACGAAAAACGCCAGTTGTGGTGGGGAATTGCACAGGGTTTGCTGTTAACCGGATGTTTTTCCCGTATACTCAAGCAGCTCTTTTGCTAGTAGAACGTGGGGCTGACGTTTATAAAATCGATCGAGCAATAACAAAGTTCGGAATGCCAATGGGCCCGTTCAGGCTGTGTGATCTTGTCGGTTTTGGTGTTGCAGTGGCAACCGGCTCACAGTTTGTTTTGAACTTTCCCGAAAGAACGTATAAATCGATGCTTATTCCACTCATGCAAGAGGATAAAAGAGCCGGTATTATTCTTTTATTATTAAAAAACAAAATGTTCTTAGTTTTTAAGGATTCTATTTGTTTGTTAAAGTTGTGATTGTTCTTGTTTAGGTGAAACGACCCGCAAAGGTTTCTATGTGTACGATGATAAACGCAAAGCGAGTCCGGATCCCGAAATAAAGAAATACATCGACAAAGCTAGGGAAATTTCTGGCATCTCAGTTGATCCCAAGGTATTTACCGTTCCATTTAGTTCTTTCATTTCTAAACACTTATAAAATATCGAGTAAACTTCCGTTTTGCTCCCTGTGGTTTTGGTCACTTAACGGTTTTGCCCCAAACTTTTAAAAATAGCCATTTTCCTCCAATAGTTTGCTATGATTTTTCCATTTTGCTCTCCCTGCGGAGAGCAAAATGGAAAAACAGACAATTTGGATGGAGTTAGAGGCGGGGAGCAAAATGGAAAAACCATAGCAAACTATTGGAGGAAAATGGCTATTTTTAAAGGTTTGGGGAAAAACCGTTAAAGTGACCAAACCACAGGGAGCAAAATGGAAGTTTACTAGAAAATATTTCACAACGATGGAACAATATTAAAACTCGAGTAGTTAGTTTGTGACAACCGACGTCTTCACACAATATGATGAAAAAGTTCAAAAACCTACATTTTTTGAAGTGTGTAAGTTCATAACTAATTAGGTTCGATTTTGTTTCAGCTCGGGAAATTATCAGATAAAGACATAATAGAAATGGTGTTCTTTCCTGTCGTGAATGAGGCGTGTAGAGTATATGCAGAGGGTATCGCGGTAAAAGCAGCCGATTTGGATATCGCTGGTGTTATGGGAATGGGATTTCCACCTTACAGGTTCTTTTTCATCTTTCGACCAAAATTATTATTTTTTTATTTTAATTTATATTTTAACATGTGTTTTGTACAGGGGAGGGATTATGTTCTGGGGAGATTTGGTTGGATCTAAGTACATTCATGAGAGGTTGAATGAGTGGTCGATGATGTACGGAGGGTTCTTCAAGCCGTGTGACTATTTGGCTCAGCGAGCTGCACTTGGGGCTCCTTTGGTTAGAATTTGTTTAAAGCGTTTTCTTTTCATATATTAAAAGTTTTTTGATTATTAAACATAAGATTTGATGGTTTGTTTTGGTTTGGTTTGGTTTGCAATGTAGAGTGCACCGTTGGATCAATCAAAATCGCGGTTATGAGGGGAGGAGATCAACATCATATACTGGTGTCATGTATGTCGGAACTAAATAACGTGGAGAGACGCTTTAATATTATAGTTATTATTATAGGTCGAAAAAGAGGCGCAATTATGTTTACGTTTATGTTGTTTACAACAATATACCAATATGTTCTTTTTTGATTATTTTTATGATGTCAACTGTCTTTAAGGTATTTATTTAGTACCCAAATTTGCACCTTGTGCAATCATGCTTGCTTTAAATTCAAGTTTTTTGCAGCCCTTGGCAATTTTGTAGATATCATTGATGTGAAATTAAAGGCCAATTAACCATTTTAGATATCTAAAACGAAGTAAATTCCTATTCATATGGAATTCCGTATAGTTTTTTTTTTTTTTTTTTTTTTTTTTTTTTTTTTTTTTTTTTGAAATGTGAAGTTCATTAGAAAACCACCAACCCGAAACCCGGGAGGCAAAACAAACACAACATAAATTACAAATTTACACCAATTATCCCAAGTTAAGTTCTGAGAAAAATGCCCGGATAGTCCCTGTGGTTTCGCCTTTTTTCACCTATAGTCCCCAACTTTCTAAAACTACCTGAATAGTCCCCAAGTTTTGCAATTTTGTTCTCGGATAGTCCCTGGCGCGTAACTGGGTTAGTTTTTAATGTTAGATGGGTGTGAAATAACTTTAATGCCCTTACTAATAATTTTTTTTTTTTTTAATTTTTAATATTAAAAGAAATATTTAAATAGGTCCCACTGTCATCATCTTCATCACCCCAAACCTTATCTCACCATTATCATCTTCTTTACCCAATCCACCTCCAATCTTACCCCATCATCAACTCAACCCAGTACATACATATATAATTGAGAGACAATTTCAATTTAAAGCCTGCATACATACATCAGACAGTTCAATTTAAAACCGAACACATACATACATTGAACCACCACTGTGGAAAATCTCCAAAACTTGAGGCGGTGGTGAGCATCAAACCGCCATGGAACCTGCAACCAAACTCTCTGCCACTGCCGCATTTCCTCCGCCACCGCCCCTGTTCACAATCTCCTGCCGCTCCATTCCGATCCACCCGCACCAGATCCCGGATACTCCACAAGCACCGCCATGGTAAAGGGAGAACTCGATCAAGTTGGATGGCCGGAAAATTAAGGGAAACAGGGGTGTCGATGGAGGCTTGGTTGATACCATATAAAGATCTTAGATTTTGTTGCTAAAACTTCACGAAGCTCGACAATGTGTGGATGACGGAGGAGACGTGTGGCGGAGATTTCTCGCTGGATCTGGTCAACCATGCCTTGATCTTTGACTTGATCTTTGTTGATGACTTTAATGGCGACGCTTTCACCGGTGGTGAGTTCTCTGCTGTGGTAAACCTTGGCGAAGGTGCCGGTTCCGATGAGTTTTCCTTTTTCATACATGCCTCCTGGTAGTATGAGTCTTTGTTCCTCCATTGATGATGAAGGTGAAGAGTTACATGAATGAGTTGGTTGAGTTCATGATGGATGGAAGAAGAGGTTAGGGTTTGTTTATTGGGTTGAAAGTGGTGGTCGGTGGTGATGGTTGCGGTGGAGGTGATGG
Organism: Helianthus annuus; assembly: GCF_002127325.2. NCBI lineage: Eukaryota > Viridiplantae > Streptophyta > Magnoliopsida > Asterales > Asteraceae > Helianthus > Helianthus annuus. The sequence continues at coordinate 169,412,361 of NC_035435.2, forward strand.
TGGTACCAGGGAGAAAGAGTAGGGAGAGAGAGAAAGGGAAAACTGGTGATGGTGATTTGGACATCGGTCGGAGAGAAGAAAGGAGGAAAGGGAAAGGGGTGGGGTGGGGGTGGGTAAAAGGTTATGTTTTTTTTTATTAATTATTAAGGGTATTTTTGTAATTTCACACCCATCTAACATTAAAAACTAACCCAGTTACGCGCCAGGGACTATCCGAGAACAAAATTGCAAAACTTGGGGACTATTCAGGTAGTTTTAGAAAGTTGGGGACTATAGGTGAAAAAAGGCGAAACCACAGGGACTATCCGGGCATTTTTCTCTTAAGTTCTTGAACTTTGTTCTATTTCTATCCCATAGGGACCCAAACGACTTCACCTCGCTAATGACCTTCTCTACTCCAAGTCTTTTATTCCTGAATCTCGCTTCGTTCCTCACCTTCCAAAAACTCCAACAAGTAATGATAATCAAACCTTGAAAGATAGTTTTCTCCGGGTCCTTTAGCCCACATCCGGGTCCTTTAGCCCACAAAACAGGTGCATCTCCATCAAATCTTGGAACGAGAACGCGAAAATCTGCGGAAGCCGGCACCAATTACTGACAGACCATATTGGCAGCAAGACATTCCGTGAAGAGGTGACCCACTGCATCCTCTCCCTCGTTACAAAATCCGCAACTCAACTCTTGTATATTAATGTTTCTTCTACGAAGAGCCTCAACCGTAGGTATTCTGTTTAAATCAGTCCGCCAGGCAAAAATATTGCACTTAGCGGGAACCCACCTGCACCATTTAAACCTCGAGCTGCTGTTCGAACCACGACCTTTCAATAAAGTTTTTTTAACTGCTCCGACGCTAAAATCCCCCGTCCCTTCCCCGAGCCAAACCCACTTATCGTTGCTATCAGAAACCGAGAATGGGTCCAACAGAGTGATAAGCTGGAATAGCTCCTCTGATTCCGTCCCAGGGACTGGCGGTCTTTTCCATTGCCATTCAAACCTCTCCTGACCTATTCTATTAGAAATGCGGTCACTAATTTACATAAGAATATGTTTTCCGGTACAAAAAGTTAAAGATAAACTTGGTATAAGTTTTCACAAAATCTAATATAGCAAGGAATTAATTACATGGTTAGTACCCGTGGTTTATTCATTTTGCTATTTTCATGCCTATTTATTAGTAATTACATATTGTTTCACCACTAGTATCCCACAAGTACTAACTATGTAATTAATTCTACAACTGATTTTACCCACATGTACTAATGGTGAAACAATTTGTAAAAATAGGTACCAATAGTGTATTTTCCAATAAATATGTATGAAAATGGTAAAATAAGTAAACTACTAACCATATAATTAATTCTATTGGGGAGGTTCGGAATTGGAAACCGGTGCGGAATTGGAAACCGGTGATTGGTAGGTGCTAATATGAACTTGGCGCGGAATTGGAAACCGGTGATTGATACTTTTAAAAATAGATTATCCTTATGGAAGGCGAAAACATTGTCATATGGGGGGCGTATTACATTGATAAAGTCCGTGCTTAATGCTTTACCAACATACTACTTATCCTTGTTCAAGGCGCCGGTTAAAGTAATAGACGCTTTGGATAGGATCCGTAGGGTCTTCTTTTGGGGAGGTTCGGAAGAGAAAGCTAGAATGAATTGGGTTGCGTGGGATAGAACAATTGCACCAATTGAATACGGGGGGTTGGGCTTCGGATCGCTAAAGGATTCTAATTTAGCCATGTTAGCAAAATGGTGGTGGAGGTTTAGGTCGGAAAAAACGGGCTTATGGCGTAGGGTAGTGTGGGCTATTCATCATAACGCGAGGGTGTGGAAGAGTATCCCGGAGAAAATTTCTGTTGCTGGACCGTGGAAGAACATATATAATATCTGGAGACCTTTGTTAGAAGCTAACATTGATATAAAAAACGCATTTTCAGTAGTGGTGGGAAATGGTAACAATACGGAATTCTGGTTGGATAGTTGGATCGACCCGGAACCTCTATATATCAAGTACCCGGCCCTATTCAAGGAGGAGCAAGTTAAAAATTGTTTGGTTTCCGATCGCTGGTCCATTACAGGCGGTTACCCGGTATGGAACTGGGCCTGGTCTAGACCGGTTCTCGGCCCAGATGCTGCGGTTCAGTTTCAGCAGCTAACGGCATTGTTGAGAAACATGACTTTGTCCGCGGCTGCAGATTATTGGAAATGGAGGTATGAAGATGCTGGCGTCTTTTCGGTTGCTGGCATTAAAAAACTGTTAAGTTCGGCTGGACGCGGCAGCCCCGGAGATGCATTCGAATGGAATAACTGGGTCCCTAAAAAAGTTAGTATAGTAGCTTGGCGGGCAGAAATGGAAAGGCTTCCAACTAAATGCGCGTTGGCAAGGAGGAACGTACCAGTTCAAGATCAAATGTGTGTGTTTTGTGGCGAGTACGGTGAATCGAGCGATCATGTTTTTGTATCGTGCCATTTCGCACAAATGGTTTGGCTGAACTTGGCGGGTTGGTTTAAGCTACAACCGGTTATAACGTTTGGAATAAAGGATCTTCTCACACTACATGATCTCAGCTCGGGCTTGCGGAAAAAGAAAGCCATTCATGCCGTAGTATTGGTGGCCTTTTGGTGTATTTGGAAGCTAAGGAACGAGATAGTATTCAGACAGGCGGCCCCAAATCTCATAAGAACTCTGGATGAAATAAAGTCGGTGGCATATCTATGGATCAAAAATCGAGCTAAGGCACCAACATTAACATGGGAGGATTGGAGTCGGTTTAATCTAGGGCGTTTGTGATGTAGTAGAGATATTGTGTTTTGGTTTGGCTTGAGTGTGTAATGTAATTTGGTGTACTTTTTTGGTGTGTAGCATCTTGCTACCGGGTAATAAAAATTTTTTCTGTCGGCCGTTCAAAAAAAATATAATTAATTCTATAGCAGGTAAATCAATCATATTCAAGCCCACAATGGTTTCCGAATGAGTGTGGACTTTAGTGTGGTTGTTGGATGGCAGAGACTGTTAATACACAACCATAACATTAATATACCGTTAGTCGCTAGTTTAATGTATGATTTCTTTTCGCTGTTCAAAGATATTTAATTAATAAAAATCAACTACCTTAATATATGAGGTGCAATGGCTTGAGTAAGGAATAGGAGATCTAAGCTAGGAGTTTGAAAATTAATCAACTATATATAATACAATTAGACAAAAGACTATGAATAATGTTTTTAATTTTTTTTTTGTACTTTTGTCTTTTTGTTTTTAATACTTTTACCATTTAACTTTTAGTATTGACATTCACAATCTTTTTAACCTTTAAAAGACTTTGTAATCGAGTTTTACGTGTTTATATTTATCTAGGAGTTGGTATAAATTCAAGTTGATTTAGGTTTTGAGCATATATCTTTCGATTGTTATGCTAAACCAAAATAGATATCGACCGAAACCTCGCCGCGTAGCACGGGTAATTTTTCTAGTTATAAACGTATATAGAGATAGTCTTGGCACATGTAAAATATATACCCTTGTTAACAAACTTTACTAACCTAAAACAGATCTGTATAACCAAAGACATTTGTATCATTAAATTAAAAACCTATATAATTAACACAACTAGGTTTAAAGGAGTCGCCGCGTTGCGGCGAATTTCTTTTGTTATTTAGTCTATATTTACATGTGTTTTGAAATCATTATGAACGGAAGTGCTGATAAGAATAAAAAGAAAATGTAGAAAGAAACACTAAAAGATAACCGAAAGAAAATCAACCAAAAAAGTTGTATGGTAATGATGTTGTTCGTATGAAACCCGTGGTCAGAGATGAGCAAATTGTTCTGGGTACCAGTACCAAATTTGCCGTACCAAAAGATCTTAAGTACCAATTCGGTACCGACTTTTGGCATTCCTGGTACCGGTTTACTACCGTTTTTTACCTTCATATATCGGTACCGTAACCGGTATTTTCGGTATCAGCACCGATTCTGTATCGGTTGGCACCGAGCTCATCTCTACCCCTGAAACTAAAAAAAGAAAAAAAATTAAAAGTTGAAAAAAATCAACAAAAAAAGTTGTACGATACCGTTGTTCGTACGTTAACCGTGATCGGGGATGAGCAAATGGTACCAGGTAGCAGCACTGAATTTCCCGAACCAAAAGATTTTCAATATCAATTCGGCTACAACTTTTGGCGTTTTATGTATTAGTGCCGGTTTTTACCTTCATGTACTGATATCGAACAGGACCGTACCGGTATTTTCGATACCAGTACTGGTTTGATACCGATTGATACCAAACTTATCCCAACCCATGATATTAAAAAAGGATTAAAGTTAAAAAGTAAAGAAAATAACTATTATTATAATATTAAAATAATAAAGTATTAAAAAAACTATATATTATTATAATATTAAATTACTATTCATTTCAATTTGTTTATTAATAATACTAGTTAAATTCCCGCCCGCGCGTTGCGGCGGGAACCCAGTGACTGCAAAACGCGTGTCAGTAACGGCAAGCAGATACCGAATATCAAAACATAAATAAAAATGTCGCGAAAAGGATAGTCAATCCGTCCTAAAAAAGCGATTTTAAATAACCTAATATATAATAATAGGACCCACGCGTCCTACACGTTGGAAATTCGGTTGTTTTCAGTTCAGTTATTACGATGCTAACACGTTAAAATATGGATGAGCTCGGTACCGGTAACGGCACCGGAAGTACCGATCCGGAAAATCATCGAAATTAGGTACCGACACCGAAAATGCTCGGTACAATACGGTATGGTATTTGAAGGTAAAGATCAATAAATATAGGTATGGTGCTAGACTGGTGTCGAACCGAAAGTAACGATTCTGAAAACGACAAATGGTGGGTACCAAATTGGTACCGAAAATGATTTGGTATAGTAAATTTAGTAGCGATACGATACCGGTTTGATTACAGAATTTAATACGATTTGCTCATCAATAATCTAAATATCAAAGTTAATTTTACATGCTACAATTCACCCATTACGTAAAAAGACAAAAAACAAAGCAAAATAAGTTGTGGTGTATATAAACCTCATTCAAACGAAATACTGTTTACTTACTGTGTGTATGAAAAGTAATCTAAAATGTGCAATTACTTGCATTGCTACGTTGCTACAGGATTTGATGAGCTCGGTACCAACCGATATCGAAAATACCGTTACCGAAATCCCCAAAAGTGGGTACCGGTACCGAATATACCTGGTAGAGTACGGCTTGATACGGTCGGTACTGGTACGACACCGGTATTTGAGAGTAAAGCCCGATGAATACCGGTGCCGAACGGATACCGAAAATACACTCAGTTTGGTAAATTTGATACTGGTACCGGTACTGAAGGGGTATGGTCCCAGATCTCGCGCCAGCATCGACCGCGAGTGACCATTACCCTTATCAAAACCCCCACTAGCTAACAACCTACTTGTGCCCATGCGAGAACGCGTCGGCACAAGGGTTGAATCCAATCCATCTAGTAACAAAGGAGGACTTACATGGAACATGAGAACGGTAGAGTGATGCGACATAGCATCACATCTGGTGTATGAAAACGGAAGTATTCACAGCGATGCGGCATCGCACCGCATCCAGTGAACACTTCTATCAATACAGGAAAGCCTTACCTTAGGCATAGAACGTAGCGGTGCGGCTGACACCGCACCATACGGGCATTTTCGTCACGACAAGGGATGCAGGCAAGACGACGATGCGGCTAGCACCGCATCTCGCGTATTCCTTGATCACAAGTAGGAGACGCGGTAACTTCAGATGTTACCGCACGTAGCGATGCGGCTTGCACCGCGTCCTATGCACTCAAGCAAGTGGTACTGACACCACAGTGCAAGTGGCACCAATGGCAGTTACCTGTCAGAGCTACGTAAGCAATGGACTGACGTGGCGTAACTTCCATAACCGACAAGCCTGACACACCTGAAAAGGTGCAGCACGTCGTCAGTCCATCCATCATCATCCTCCTTCACTCCTCGGCTATAAATACCAACCCCAAACCAGGTTTGAGGTATCTCTTCACAACTCTCTCACTACTACTACTATCTTACTTTGCTTCCCAAGCAAACTACTGATTCTCACGCCGGAGAGTGGTAACAAGGAGCACCCCCCACCCCATCCTCCTTGTTACGAGTCACGGCTTGTTTCCTTGTGCAGGAGATCAACCACCGGTGATCCAGCCAGCGATCCTCGAGAGGAAGGGATTAACCCTTCTTGACGAGATTAGTGTGTTAACCCTGCCCGGTTAACCATTGTTTCATCATCCCGATACTATTCATTTATTCCTCTTTTTAATATTATATTATATTAATAATAATAATACTGTTCATTGACTTGTAATTTTAATATATATATATATATAGGTTAAAGGTTAATTCAAACTATTATTCATTAATTTGTACCTATATTATACTTTTCGTCATCTCGAGATATACACACACAACATGCAACAATATTGTTCTCTTGTGCCAAATTAACACAATTCAGGTCAGTGGCGAAGTTTGAACGAAAACTTGACGGAAGCCGGGCTCTTAAAATTCAAATCGGTAGGGACCACGCTCTTAAAAATCCAATATTTCACACTAAAAAATCAAAAATTTTCAGTAAAATTTAACACTATTAGCGAAAAACCGGTGAAACCGGGCACCCCAAAGATGCTCCGCTAGTGATTCAAACTATTATTCATTGATTATCAATAACCCTCACACCACCAACACACTATTATTTTCACTTATTCGTAAAGGAATTTGTACCTATAATATACTTTTCGTCATCTCGAGATATATACACACATGCAACAATATTGTTTTCTCTTTTGCCAAATTCTTAATAGATATTGACTTTTTTCATATAAGCAACTCACATTTTCAAAGATATGAACTTTTTTTACAAGTAACTCACATTTTTGTCCTGGATTATATGTACAAAATATTCTAACAACTATAATATTGATGCTAGAGGGATATTGAATGACAAAACTAGTACCAAGTATACAACCATAACCACGTAACATTGCCCCAAATTGTAATATGGCAAGCAAACCAATCATAGCTTAATTCGAGTCCACGTTAGTTTCCGAATGTGTGAGCTTAAATGTGGTTGTTCGTTGTTGGATGATGGTTGAGAGTGTTCATAACATTAATATATACCGCTATTTATCACTTAGACCAATCGTAGTGGGGAGTTTTTAGGCATTTTTTTCCAAAGAAAAACACCCCACAACGCCCAAGGACCACCCTCAGGGCGTTTTTTTGCGATGCAGAGTGCACCGTTGGATCAATCAAAATCGCGGTTATGAGGGGAGATCGACATCATATACTGGTGTCATGTATGTCGGAACTAAATAACGTGGAGAGTGGAGACGTTGCTTTAATATTATAGTAATTATTATAGGTCGAAAACGAGGCGCAATTATGTTCACGTTTACGTTGTTACAACAATATACCAATATGTTCTTTTTTGATTATTTTTATTATGTCAACTGTCTTTAAGGTATTTATTTAGTACCCAAATTTGCACCTTGTGCAATCATGCTTGCTTTAAATTCAAGTTTTTGCATCCCTTTGCAATTTTTTTTTTTTTTTTTTTTTTTTTTTTTTTGAAAAGAGAGCATCATTAGAAAACATCGAACCCGAACCGGGCCGGGCAAAACAAACAACAAGAGGGAGAAAAAACTAAACATTTTACATAATTACAAATTTACACCAATCGCTTCATAAAATGGACCGAAAAGAGGACCTATGCTTGAACCAGTCAAGGTAATAAAAGATCTTGAAGGTATGATTAAAAAAAGCGTCAGTCAAGGTAATAAAAGATCTTGAAGATATGATAAAAAAAAATTATCATACCTTCAATATTTTTATTATCTTGACTGACGCTTTATACAATGATGTGAAATTAAAGGCTTATTAGACCATGTGTAGTGGTAGAACACTATAATGCCCCCACCATGAGGCGTTTTGCGCCATGTGGCGTCCTAGTCAGCAAGGAGGCATTATAGCAAAAGTGGTGTAGTGGGTATAATGCCCCATAATGCCCCATTCGAAAGATGGGGGGTCGAAAGATGGGGGGTCGAAAGATGGCAACGGTCGAAAGATGGGGGGTCGAAAGATGGCAACGGTCGAAAGATGGGGGGTCGAAAGATGTCAACGGTCGAAAGATGGGGGGTCGAAAGATGGCAACGGTCGAAAGATGGGGGTCGAAAGATGGTGGCAGCGTTATAATTTAAACGCCGAACGGGATTTTTTTCGAAAATCACGCCGGAAAACGCCCCCTGTAGTGGGGGGTTGGGCGTTTTAGGGCGTTTTGGGGCAATTTTTTTTAAAAAAAACGCCCCATTACGCTTGGTCTTAACCATTTTAGAGATCTGAAACCAAATAAAAATTTCATATGGGATTCCGTATAGTAATTTACATAAGAATATGTTATCCGGTACAAAAAGTTAAAGATAAACTTGGTATAAGTTTTCACAAACTATAATATAGGAAGGAATCAATTACATTGTGAGTACCTGTGAGTTTTTACTTTTGCTATTTTCATACCTACTTACTAGTAAGAAAAAAGATCAAATACAAATACTTTTATCATACAAGACGTACGAATAGGGTGAAAATGTAAAAAAAACGGGGTGACATTTTCGTAATTATTTACTTGTAGAGTAATTATCAAAATTACTCTACAAATGTTCTGTAGGGGTAATTTTGATCTTATAGAGTAATTTTGTAAAATGTTTTTGTAGGATAATTTTGTTCTTGTAGAGTAATTTTGTAGAATATCATAATTAGTCTCCAAATGATCTTGTATGGTAATTTTGATCTTGTAAAGTAATTTTGTAGAGTAATTTTGAATTGTATGTTGTTTGGTAAACTTACAAAGTAATTTTGATACACTTGTAGAGTAAATTTGATAAATTACCACACAAGATCAAAATTACGCTACAAGATCATTTTTAGAGTACTTTTGATATTACCATACGAGCAAACAATTACGAAAATGTCACCGCGTTTTTTTTTGTTTTTTCATGTCTTTCGTACGTTTTGTACGATAAGGCACTTTGTACGTGAACTTAACCCTTATTAGTAATTACATCATTGGTACCAACTTTTATAAATTATTTCACCACTACTATCTCACAAATACTAACCATGTAATTAATTCTACAATTGATTTTACCAACATGTACTAAGGAGAGGAGGGGTGGTCACTAGTGATAGATTTCTATCACTACAAAGCACCAATCAACTCATGCCATGTCATCATCCAATATTCTATCACTAGTGATAGAATTGTAGTGGGGATGGTATAACTAGTGATGGAATTCTATCACTCCCAATTTTTTTTTAATTTTCATTTTAAAATTAGAAATTAACAATAAAACACTAAAATATATATTTCATTAAACTTAAAAAATAAATTACATAGCAAAATAAAAAAAAAACAACTAAACCTTGGAAAAAAAACTAAACGGGTGGCATCTCTCCCACTTTGCGCAAATCTCGCGCTTTTGTCGAATGACAATTGACTTAAACGGTTCGTCGAGATGGTTGTGCTTTTCACACAAGATTTTTAAATCATTTTGTCTTTCAACCGTTTTCAAGTGTTCCTTGTACGCCTGCTCGTGTTCAACTTTTGCGGACATAATTATATCTTTTCTTTCTTCGGCCTTCTTGTATCGCGTGATTTTCTCCTCTTCGATTCTAACGATCGACTCCGCCACCACTTCCTTCCCTTTGCTTGACGATTCACCACCTCTCCTGCGGCGTGGCCTTGTAGGTGTATCTTCTTCAACGGGGTCGTCAACGGGTTGATCGGGTTCGTCAAGGGGGTCGTCGTTTAAGTTCATTTCGGGCAAATTATCCGACACGGAAGTCGTGTAGTTCCCCGAATCGGATGTTTTTGATCTTTTCGAACCTCCCCGTTTTTTTGGAGCCGTAGGACCACACATGTCAACCAACTTAACGGGAACCCACTTCGGGTGATTTCTCGCAACTTCCCATGCGGCCATGTGTGGAAAACTCTTTTTGTAGGCATCGCAATACATTTGGTGGCTTGTCGCATGATTGTCGCCTCGCTCGCTCCACTTTGTGGGTTTCGGTTCTACAAAAAATATAAAAGGTTATGTTTTTGAAAAAAATATTCTTTAAAAAAAAACAGTTTTCTGTTTTTTATAAAAAAAACAGTTTTCTGTTATTTAAAAAAAAACAGTTTTCTGTTATTTAAAAAAAAACTGTTTTCTGTTTTTTTTAATAAACTGTTTTCTGTTTAAAAAAAATTTTGTTTTCTGTTTTTTTTTTTAAATAAAAACTGTTTCTATTTTTTATAAAAAAACAGTTTTCAATGAAAAAAGATTTAAACTTTAATAAAAAAACATACCTTTTGAATGAAACAAGCGTTGAACTTGCTAATTTTCCCGTTCAAATCCGTCCATTTCGACGTCATTTGGTCCATGTTTCGTATCCTTGCACCGGGAAGTTGCCTAAAATGATTAACGACCCGTCTCCAAAACGCATCCTTTCTTTGCTCGTTGGCATGTTTCCTGCTCTCTGAGATTCTGCAAGTACGCCTGCACCAAGGACACTTCCTCCTCGCTCGTCCATTGTTGTCGGACGGTTAGGACGATTTCTTGAACGTCATCATTTTCTTCTTCTTCCTCTTCTTCTTGTTGTTGTTCTTGAACGTAATCATCATCTTCATCGTCGTCAAGACTTTGTTGTGGTTCACGATACGCGTTTGCAAATTGACAGATGAGGGTGTTGTCTTCTAGTAGTGGGTCGAGTTGGTGGGGTTGGGTTTGAAAGTTTGGAAACAATTGGGGTTGAAATTGGTGAGGTTGAAACGGTGGAACGAACGGTTGGTTTTGGTACGTTTGCGATTGAAACGGTGGATATTGTTGGGTTTGAAAGGGTGGGACTTGGTCGGGTTCGTCTTGCAACCTAAAGCGCGTCGGCTCGCCAAGATTCGCTCGAACCTTGGGTCTTACGGGATTTTTCTTCGTACCCGAACCTCTTTTTTTCGAACCCCCACCTCTCTTGCTTGAACCTTACATGTTTCTTGTAAAATTATTTAGATTGAGTTGGAGAGTCTTTTGTATTGAGTGTGGTGAGAATGGTTTAGAGAATTTGTTGTTTTATGAATTGAGTAGTGAGGATTTATAAAAAAAGGGTTTCAAACGGTCAAAAAAAAATTACAAACGGTCAAAAATAATTCCTTTCAACGTTCCAATTTTCAAATTCAACGCGTTATGGTTTCAACGCGTTAATAATATAATGCGTGATGAAAGGGGTGGCGGCGGTGTTCCGTTGTGGATTAACGCGTGATGGGGTGGTATCACGCACCACCCCGCCTGCTCTAAAGCCATGTGTAGTCATAAAGCCCTTTTGGGGGCGTTATGCGACACGTGTCGTGCCACGTCAGCAAGGGGCTTTATGGGGCGTTATGCAATTTGAGGCCGTAGTCATAAAGCCCCTACCCATCATTACCTATTTAATAATTTTAAGTTTTATTAATTAATATAAAAAAACTCTTCTATTTTTGATTGGCCAAATCAATTAACCAAACAACAATAACGCCGCGAAAAATCTGGCGCCCTCCCCCCATTTTTGAAACATAGCGCCCTTGGGGGCGGTGTTTCCGGCGCTATAATGGCGCGATGATGGGCTAAAACGCCCCACTACGTTCAACCTAATGGTAAAATAATTTGTAAAAGTAGGTACCAATGATATATTTTTCTAATAAATATGTATGAAAATGGTAAAATAAGTAAACTACACATACTACATGTAATTAATTCTATAGCAAGTAAATCAATCATATTGGAGCCCACGATGGTTTCCGAGTGAGTGTGGTCTTTAATGTGGTTGTTGGATGCAGAGACTGCTCATAACATTAATATACCGTTAGTCGCTAGTTTTAATGTGTGATTTCTTTTTGCTGTTCAAAAACATAAAATCATTTAATTAGTAAAAAAAATTTCATTAGTAAAAATCTAGTACCTTAATATATGAGGTGCAATGGCTTGAGTAAGGAATAGGAGATCTAAGCTAGGAGTTTGAGAATTAATTATTAACTAGGATTGCGACCCGCCGCAATGCGGCGGGGATTCTTTAGTTATAACAAAGTGGATCTAGGACCCGCACGTTATGTTAAACCTGTCAAACGGGGAAAAAATAGACGATGTAAAAACGTTTACCCACACACGCACGTTGCGTCGTGTTAACTCGCAAAATTTAGAACGAAACGTAAAAACGTTAAACCAAAGACGCACGTTGCAATGTGTTAAGTCACAAAATTTAGAACCAAGCATAAAGCGAAAAATTTGCAGAAAATGAAAACTATAAAAGGCCAAAGTTGAAAAAAAAGTTTTGAGAATAGATTGCAAAACATAAAAAATTTTGGGTTAAAAGTAAAAAAATAAATAGTTTTGGGTTAAAAGTAATTTATGACATGTTTTTTTGGTGAAAAGTAAAAAAATCAGTTTTTTTTGGAAAACCCCCAAAGCCAACGTTACGACAACCATATGCATAACCATTTTTTCTTTAGAAAACCCTCAAAGCACACCCCGTGTTGCGGGGGGGCGTAAAACGGTGTCAAATAGTACTAATGTCACATAACCATCATCGACCACCAACACTGACTCGACCTAGGATATGCGTGTTGCGACGAACCTTTCAAACGTGAAAAAATTGAGGTAAAAACGTTGAACCACACATGCACGTAGCGTCGTATTAACTCGGAAAATTTAGAACTATACGTAAAACGAAAATTTGCGAAAAATGAAAACTATAAGTGAAAAAAGTTGTGAAGTTAAATTGCAAATAATAAAAAAGTTTTGGGTTAAAGTTATAAAACCAAACTATGTAGGGTTAAAATTGTAAAAGATATAAACCTTTGGGTGAAAAGTAGAAAATCAACTTTTTTTTTTGAAAAATGTCCAAAGCATAGGTTACAACTCATTATGCATATACATGTTGCTTCTTTATATAGGTTTTAATTAACTAGACAAAATACTATGAACAGTATTTTTTATTTTAATTTTTTTTTTGTCTTTTGTACTTTTGTTTTTATTTTGTTTTGGGTAAGTTACTTTTTGAGTCCCTGTGTTTTACTGATTTTAACTATTTGAGTCCAAAATCAAAACGTTTACGGCCTGAGTCCCTATAGTCACTTTTCTTAACCATTTGAGTCCAAATTTCTATCATTGTTAGAATTTTTTGGTTAAGCATTGTTAAATGACCAAAATACCCTTATAATTAAAAAATTAAAAAATAAAAAAAACAAATTATTATTAGATTTTCTCTCTCTCTTATATCCCCTTTAAATTAGTTTTTTTATTTTTTAATTATAGGGGTGATTTGATCATTTAACAAAACTTAATTACAGAATTCTAACTGTGTTAGAAACTTGGATTCAAATGGTTAAGAAAAGTGCTTATAGGGACTCACGGCGTTAAACATTTTGATTTCAGACTCAAGTAGTTAAAACCCCCAAAACACAGGGACTCAAAAAGTAATTTACCCTTTTGTTTTTAATACTTTTACCCTTTAACTTTTAGTATTGACGTTCACAATCTTTTTAACTTTCAAAAGACTTTGTAATCGAGTTTTACGTGTTTATATTTATCTAGGAGTTGGTATAAATTCAAGTTGATTTACGTTTTAAGCATATTTCTTTCAATTGCTATTGTAAACCAAAATAGATATCGATCGAAACCCCGCCACGTAGCACGGGTAATTTTTCTAGTTATAGACGTATATAGAGATAGTCTTGGCACATGTAAAATATATACCCTTGTTAACAAACTTTACTAACCTAAAACAGATCTGTATAACCAAAGACATTTGTATCATTAAAAACCTATATAATTAACACAATTCAAGCTAATATTCATTAATTTGTACCTATATTATTTCGTCATCTCGAGATATACACACACAACATTCAACAATATTGTTATCTTGTGCCAAATTAACAGAATTCAAGTCAGTGGCGAAGCTTGAACGAAAACTCGACGGGGACCAGACACTTAAAATCCAAATCGGTGGGGAGCGAGTTCTTAAAAATCCAATATTTCATACTAAAAAAAATCGAAAAATTATGAGCGAAAAACCGATAGGACCGGGCACCCAAAAGAAGCTCCGCTAGTGATTCAAACTAATATTCATTGATTATCAATAACCCTGACACAACTAACACACACTATTATTTTCACTTATTCGTAAATGAATTTGTACCTATAATATACTTTTCGTCATCTCGAGATATATACACACATGCAACAATATTGTTTTCTCTTTTGCCAAATTCTTACGTCTTTTAACAGATATTAACTTTTTTCATATAAGCAACTCACATTTTCAAAGATATGACCTTTCTTACAAGTAATTCACATTTTTCATTTTTGTAATAGTTACCAATACCTGGAATCCTGAATCATATGTACAATATATTCTAACAACTATAATAATAATATTGATGCTAGATAGGAATGGCAAAAAAAACCAAGCCCGACGGGTATACCCGAAACCCGAAACATACAGGCCGGGTATACCTGAAGCCCGATGGGAATGGACCGGGTATGGGCTGAAAAAGGAAAAAATTCGGGTACGGGTATGAGATTTAGTGATACCAGCCCGATACCCGGCCCGATATCCGGCCCATTTAGCCGAATAATAATCGAAAGTATCATATTATAAATTTCCATATATATAAACTTAGTACATTCACTTATTACCTTCTCTATAGTACTAGGATCTAGTATTCTCTTTACTGGTAGTCATCTCTTCAAAATTATATTGGATATGGAAGCTAGTACTTCATATTGATATGGAAGTACTAGTTTATTTTTGAGCATGTATAAGCTTACTTAGCGAACAAACAAATTATTTTTGAGCATGTATATTGGATATGGAAGCTAGCACCCTTTATTATGTGGATGTTTATGCAATTAGGTAGTCCTAATACAATTAATTAATTAAGTAATCGTTTTGATTTAAGAAATTAACGGGTATACCCGATACCCGACGGATAATTACCTGATAGGTAACAGGCCGGGTATAAGACAAATAATTACAACCGGGTACGGGCCTGAAATTACCAATATCCAACCCAAACCCGACTCATTGCTAGATGGATATTGAATACAAAACTAGTACCAAGTATACAACCTAACATTGCCCCAAATTGTAATATGGCAAGTAAACCAATCATAGCTTAATTCGAGCCCACGTTTCTTTCCGAATGTGTGAGCTTAAATGTGGTTGTTCGTTGTTGAAATTGGCGGACCCATGAATTATTTGTTGGGGGTGCGAATGAGGTGTTCAACCCTATTTTCAAAAGGTGCGGTTGAGTTTTTTGCTTAAATTATACACTAATTTTTTTTCCAAGGTGTGCGGCCGCCTCCCTTAACCAAAGGGTGGGTTCGCCCTGTGTTGGATGACAATTGAGAGTGTTCATACACACCCGTAACATTAATATATACCGCTATTTATCACTTAATAATAAATTTTACTACCTTAGTATATGAGGTGTAGGGGGCAACCAATAAAGGTGACAAAAAGGTAGGAGTTGAGAATTATAGTTTATAGACTTTTTTTTTTCCTTTTTTTTTCTTTTGTTTTTTAAAAACGTACAGTTAACCGGGTTTATAGTTAGTGTTAAAATCCTTCCATATAACACTAAAGCAGTTTAAATATGTAGACAAAAGATCAAACACAAATACCCTTATCATACAAAACGTACGAATATGGTGAAAAAGTTTAAAAAAAAACACGGTGAAATTTTCGTAATTATTTAGTCGTAGAGTAATTATTAAAATTACTCTACAAATGATTTTGTAAGGTAATTTTGTAAAATGATCTTGTGGGGTAATTTTGATTTTGTAGAGTATCATAATTACTCTACAAATGATCTTGTAGGGTAATTTTGACATTGTAGAGTATCATAACTACTCTAGAAATGATCTTGTAGAGTAATTTTGATACACTTGTAGAGTAATTTTGATAATTACTTTACAAGATCATTTTACAAAATTACTATACAAAATCAAAATTACCCTACATCATCATTTATAGAATAATTTTGATAATTACCCTACGGACAAATAATTACAAAAATGCTACAAAGTTTTTTATGCCTTTCATACGTTTTGTACGATAAGGTTCTTTGTACCTGAACTTAACACTAAATATTTAATAATCATGGCACATGCAAAATATATACCGTTATCTTTTATCATCTAATTAACAAACTCTACTAAACTATAACATATTTGTATAATTCTTGTAACGATTAACAAAAGCCTGATCACCCGGATAATCTCAATGGCAAGAGGCTATCTACGTCTGCGAACGCAGACGACACTGGTAACCCGATTCACCACCATTTTAGAGGAAACCCACCCCCGAAGGCCCAATGTAATAAAACCTTTTGCTCAATCAAAAGCATTGCTCAATCAAAAGCATTTTTGCTTCCAATGATACTTGAACCCATAATCTCCAATCAAAAACTATTTTACAAGTAACAAAATTCAAGTTATTATTCATTAACTAATTATCAATAATCCTGAGATCACTAACACTGTAAAACCCCAAAAACGGGTTTGGTAATCAAACTCCTTTAATACTAAAAGACGAGTAAAGTACCGTTAGTAGTAAAAATAACCTGGTAAATATTAGGATTTAAGTAATTAAACCTAATACGAAGGTTTCTGAGGAAGTAATGTTTATAAGAGACCCGAGCTAACGGGACTTGAAAATAAAACGGGTGGTAATCTCCCGGAACCCGCTAAGTTAACTAGGAGTAATTAACCGAGTTAATTAAAGGAAAATATTTCTAGAAATATAGAGGTTAAAGCCTACTTGTAATAAACCAAATCATGAGGGGCTAAAGGTGGATAATTAGGAAAGTGTTTTAATCAAAACACTTATAAAAAAAATATAAAAACACACACAGATGTGTGTTCGATCGACAGGAGGAGCAGGGAGAAGGAGGTGAAACCCTAACTCTCACAAATCTCTCAAATAGAAGATCCAAATCAAGTCTAAATCAAAATCCGAGTACGAATTAGTGATCTCCATTGAAAAAGGAGTCACGAGGTATGTAAATTTCTTGAGAAATCTCTAGTTGAATTTCTGAGCAAACCTAGAGAATTCGAATTAGATGATTGCATGCTTGTTATATGATGAAATAGGAAGATTGTAGTGTCTAGGAGTAAACCCTAGACAAGTATATGAGGAAATTAGGCCTAATCCTTGTAAATTCATGATCACCATTGAAGGTGATAAGTGGGTTTTGTATGAACATGTTAAACACTAGAAATTGATGGTAGTTCTAGTGTAATTTGAATTTTCGTAAGTGAA
Organism: Helianthus annuus; assembly: GCF_002127325.2. Taxonomy (NCBI): domain Eukaryota; kingdom Viridiplantae; phylum Streptophyta; class Magnoliopsida; order Asterales; family Asteraceae; genus Helianthus; species Helianthus annuus. The sequence continues at coordinate 169,429,751 of NC_035435.2, forward strand.
TTCTAATGTTGTAGATGCGAACAATTGATGTGAACATGTTAATTGATGTTAAAACTTGGTTAAAACAATAACCATGAACTTGATAAAAGAAGAATATAAATTATGCACATTAGGTGTTTGTTAAAATGCCTAAATGAGAATTAAAATGTTGAAATTAGAGTGAAAACGCGTATTTGAATGATATGGCAATTACGCGTAATATGAAGTGATAAAGGTTCTAAATATTATGTTGATTTAGACTTAATGTTGTAAACCTTGTGATTTAAAGTAGTCAACTTTGATAAACTAAGTTAACTAAGCATGAAGTCGAACAGTAGCTTCGATATAGAAAATAAGTGAGGTGGAATAGTCGTGATTGTTAATGACTAATTTAACCACATTGTAAATGATTGACAATAGTTTGACGCTTAAACGAGCTAGGTGGAGGCTTGGGAAAAAAGCGGCCAAATAAATCAAGTACAAGAAAAGAGAAGCATAGTTTGGATGCGAGGTAAGTGTAGCTTACGCCCTTTTATTTTATTACCAAATACTTGATTGCGAGTATTGAATCTGGATTATATTGAGTAAACGAAACATGAAGTTCCGACATGATTTAAATGCAAGTCGGAAAAAGTGAGAAAGATAAGAAACCATGAATTATGGTAAAAAGGGTAAAAACGGTCAAATAGTAATCCGAACATGGACTAACGAATATATAAAGGGATTTGAAAGGACACCGTTTGGCATGAGCCATAACGGGTCAAACAAAACGAGAACAATTCTTAAGTAAGATGAATTCAAAAGTAAACCGGGATAGGTTAAAGGGGGTGAAATGGTAATTTAATACCATCTCGAAATGATAATTGGTCATTTCGACTAAACGGGTCAAATAGTGTTGTTAACACCATTTGTCAATAATATTTGATGATTGCTTGTTGAGTTTTGTGATCACAGGAATTAACACATGGTTAGCATTGCTATTAACTAGATATTAATAGCGAAAGGTATTTAAACGGGCCAATCTTATGACCCGAGCCAGGTACGCATGTTTAGAATTATAGCTAAAAGTGATATTTTGGTCAAATAATATCGGAAGTCCTTTGTTGCCCAAATGAAGGGATAAAATTGCCCAAAAAGCCCTTGAGGGGTAAATAGGGTAAACAACCTTTAAAGAGTTGTTTTGAAATAAGCGTCTTGTTAAATTGAGTCCTTGGAATTCGTATAAAAATGGTGATAGGATGTAAACCAATAGAAGCATGATTTAAGTCTAAAAATGTAAAACACTCGTAACGGGTGATGTGTGTAAAATGCAACATATAAATCACATCAATTAAGGCATAAAACTAACCCTTTTTAAGTACTAATGTTGGAAAAAGAGTGTTTTTGTCTTCCTTTTGTATTTTCAGGATGAAATGAGCTCAAAATCACAAAAGAAGCAAAAAGACAACTAATTCTAGCATAAATACAAGAAAAGGAACAAAAGTGGACTGCCCGGACCCTCAACGGCACCTCCCAAGGCAAAGGAGAAGAAACAGAGTCTGAACACGCCCCGTGTCCAGCGAACACGGGGGCGTGCCCAGGAAGCAGCAGAAAAGACAAACCAGTAGAAGCTTCCATTGCCCACCACGGGGCCGTGTCCAGCGGGCACAGGGGCGTGGTGAAAGTACAGCAGGCGCATTAATTGTAATTCGCAATTACAATTAATGAAGAGAGAGAATGTCAGACGGGCACGGGGCCGTGTCCAGCGGACACGGGGCCGTGTCCAGCCTTCTGTTCAGCCTATAAATAGAGGAGCTTGGTTTCATTCTCTCTCATCCCTTGGCACACCACCTCTCTCACACTTCATCCACCACCCACCACCACCATAACACCATCATCCATTGTCCATCGTAGAGTGTGTGAGTCGTCTCGGGATCCAAGATTGATCGTAAGAGTTCTTGACAATCAAGGCCATGTTTGCCTAAGTCTCTTACATCACTTGGTGAAGACAAGTGTTTAGTATAATACTTTTTATTTTTAATCTTTTGCACTTTTTATTTGGTTTTGTATTAATGACTTTAATAACTAGTTACTTATGTTGAAGGTGATCTTTCCTTATCGTTTGTCCGTGGTGTCTTGGCATTATTTTACTGTCTATATAAAATAAAAGATTTTCACCATTCATATCTCCACGGTCTATATGGAGATATGTTGGCTACCTGGTCGGGGGTTAAGGGAACGGTTTGGTAAGGGTCTTGCCCTTGTTCAGCGTTTAGAGGTCCTGCTTGGGACCTGGGTCAAATTTAGTAGGATCTCCTTCAATGCCCATAGGTATTGGATGGCGGGGATCCAAACTCTTTGACCCCCTCATAAGTTAACTACTATTAATACTATAACCCGGCTATTTAGGACTGTATCCCTGCTGACTCAGACTACTTAGCCGAGGGTAACGTCACCGCCAAAAGCGGGGCCTACCACAATTTGCATTAATAACTTAATTCATTATCTTTCAATAATCCGACCCTTTAGGATTGTATCCTTGCTGACTCAAACTACTGGGTTGAGGGTAACGTCGCCTTCAAAAGAGGGGCCTACTACAATAACTAAGATAATCTCTTAAACAAGTGCAAAAGTGCGAAAATAATCAAAGGTTATACTAATACACGTGTCGGATCCAAGTGATTCATCTTGTCTGTCTGTTTTTATTCTATTTTATTTTTCAGCATTTAGTTAGTTTTTATTTTTCTTAGTTTAAAACATTTTTTTCTAACTTTTTGATTTGGTTAGACGTTGAGGATAAACCGGTATTAAAAGCTCTTGTGTCCTTAGACGACCTCGGTATCTTACCAACACTATACTACGTCCACGATGGGTGCACTTGCCCATATGTGTGTTTAGTGTTAGTGAATATCGTGTTTTATAAATTTAAAACTTGGCTAAAAGTGTAAAAAGGGCTTAAATACTCATCAAAATTATAACACACTTCACGCACATCAAGTTTTTTGGCGCCGTTGCCGGGGACACAAGGATTTTAAGAAAGCTTAAAATCGACGGCCTAATCAGTTTTTCAAAACCTTTTCAAAACGCGTGCATTTTTTCTGCATTTTAGTTTAGTTTTGCATTTACAGTAGCCTGAACACGGGGCCGTGCTCGCTGAACACGCCCCCGTGCTGCATATTTTTAGTTAAATACCCAGATACAGAGTCTGACCACGGGGCCGTGCTCGCTGAACACGCCCCCGTGCTCAACGACCAGCAAATTTAATTAAAACGCCCAGATACAGTCCCTGAACACGGGGCCGTGTTCACTCAACACGGGGCCGTGTCCAGCTTCTGTTTCCGTATTTATTTTTGTTTTCTGGTCCCGAGACTCAGTTGTGATCTGTTGAGTGATTCTTATGGATCAATACTCAAGAGGTTACAGCCCTACACCTATGATGAGGATGATTATAGGGGTAATTATTGCACTAATTGTCGTAACGCACGCTCGGTTCAATATAATACTTCATATCAACCATCCAATTCATACAACCATTATGAGGAGCCCAGGTACGAGCCATCAACTTCATACACATCCTATGAAGACCAAAGGTATGAACCTCCTCCCTCATACTCATATTTTGATGAACCAAGGTATGAGCCTTCATACTCATACTTTGAAGATTCAAGGTATGAGCCACCACCTTCATACTCTTATTATGAGGAACCATGGCGTGAACAACCCACCTCATATGAGTACTATGAAGAACAAAGTTTCGACCCTTATCCATCATATACTTACAATGAAGAACAATGGTGTGAACCATCTACTTCATATGAGTATTATGAGGAACCAAGGATCGAACAACCGGATTCAAGCTTTGAGGATCCAAATTCTTTTTCTCTCACCGAAGTAACTAATAGGATATTGGAAAAACTTAAAACTATCGAACGTTATATAAAAGAATCTCGCGCAAGGGAAGAGGAATCCCGCGCAAGAGAAGAATTAAAAATTGATAATAACGTAGAGGCAGTTGAAAGTGTAAGAATGGAAGAACAAGAAAGTGAAAAACCGACACATGAGTTAAACAACGAAAAAGGTGAGTCCGATAATGTTAAAATTCAAGAAGAGACTAGTTTTGAGGAAATTATTCTCTTGTCACCTACTTTCGAAAATCATTGTTTAATAACCCCTCATGCTAAGTTTTTAAAAGAGTTAAACACTAGTGCTAAAATCAAAGACTTAGTAAGTGTTAAGTTAACTAATGATCAAACCTCGCTAATAAAAGAAGATCCTTTTGAAATTAACATTACACCGGTTCCATGTTTCTTTCAAAATTCATTTATTAGTAATATCACCATCGATAAGGATCTTTGTGTTAACATAATGCCTAACTACATTTTTGAAAAATTAAGTGTTAGTGATTTTACTCCACTTCAAATACCCATTTTTCTATCCGATCGGAAAGTAATGAAATCAATCGGTGTAGTTGAAGATGTTTTGGTTCAAACAAATCAAATGGTAATCCCAACCGACTTCGTCATCCTAGATGACGCCCCTTAGTCTTGGGAAAACCTTTTGTACAAACTCATAAAGCTTTGAAAAACCGGAAATTCAACAATCTACCTCTTCAATTAGGGGCATTCAAAAGGAGCATAGATCTTGAGCATTCAATGAAATATCCTTTTGGCAACAATGACCCCCTAATTGAAGATGAAGCTGAACCACCCGATACAACCAACGAAGAAGACCACTTTGTTGAAGAAGAGATAGCCATAGAACAAACCTTTAAGATTCTTAACCTAGATGAGCCACAAAATAATGTGTCTTCCAAAGACCCACCCGTTGAGCTCAAAGAACTTCCTAAAGGTTTGGAATATGCTTTTCTAGGCAAAGATGGTAGTTTACCTGTAATTATTTCATCTAAATTAAGTAATTTAGAAAAAGAAAAATTAATTAGCCTACTTAAAAAACACAAAAACGCGATCGCTTGGAAGCTTGTAGATATTAAAGGAATAAGCCCTTCCATGTGCACGCACAAAATTTTAATGAACGATGACTACAAAACGGTAATTCAACCACAACGAAGAGTGAACCCCAATGTTCAAGAAGTGGTTAAGAATGAAGTCATCAAACTATTCGACGCCGGACTAATCTACCCTATCTCCGATAGCCCGTGGGTAAGTCCCGTTCAAGTAGTCCCAAAGAAAGGAGGTATGACGGTAATAACTAACGAAAAAAATGAATTAATACCAACAAGAACCGTCACAGGATGGAGAGTTTGTATAGATTATAGGCGATTAAATGAAGCAACAAGGAAAGACCACTTCCCTTTACCCTTCATTGATCAAATGTTAGAAAGATTATCCGGTCATAAATTTTATTGTTTCTTAGATGGTTTTTCAAGTTACTTTCAAATACCGATAGCACCAGAAGACCAAGAGAAAACAACTTTCACATGTCCCTACGGAACTTTTGCATATCGACGCATGCCATTCGGTCTATGTAATGCGCCTGCAACATTCCAACGTTGTATGGTCGCCATTTTCCATGATATGATCGAAAAGACAATGGAAGTCTTCATGGATGACTTTTCCATCTTTGGAGACTCATATGACCAATGCCTCGATAATCTTGAACGAATGTTATCCCGATGTGAGGAAACTAACCTCGCCCTTAATTGGGAAAAATGCCATTTCATGGTGACAGAGGGAATAGTACTCGGTCATAAAATCTCAAGCGAAGGAATGGAAGTTGATCGAGCAAAAATAGAAACTATTTCTCGATTACCTCCTCCATCCTCCGTACGAGCAATCAGAAGTTTCCTAGGACATGCCGGATTCTATAGAAGGTTTATCAAAGACTTTTCAAAAATTTCAAGACCTCTAACAAAATTACTTGAAAAAGATGCACCCTTCATCTTTGACAAGGAATGCAATCAAGCATTTCTAACCCTCAAGGAAATGCTAGTCAATGCACCTATCATGATAGCGCCAGATTGGAAATTTCCTTTCGAAATCATGTGTGATGCAAGTGACTTTGCTGTTGGAGCAGTCTTGGGACAAAGAAAAGAAAAGCATTTCCACCCAATTTATTATGCTAGTAAAACTCTTAATGATGCACAAGAAAATTATACAACTACAGAAAAAGAATTACTAGCAGTGGTGTTTGCTTTTGATAAACTCTTAATGATGCACAAGAAAATTATACCACCATCATCCATTGTCCATCGTAGAGTGTGTGAGTCGTCTCGGGATCCAAGATTGATCGTAAGAGTTCTTGACAATTAAGGCCATGTTTGCCTAAGTCTCTTACATCACTTGGTGAAGACAAGTGTTTAGTATAATACTTTTTATTTTTAATCTTTTGCACTTTTTATTTGGTTTTGTATTAATGACTTTAATAACTAGTTACTTATGTTGAAGGTGATCTTTCCTTATCGTTTGTCCGTGGTGTCTTGGCATTATTTTACTGTCTATATAAAATAAAAGATTTTCACCATTCATATCTCCACGGTCTATATGGAGATATGTTGGCTACCTGGTCGGGGGTTAAGGGAACGGTTTGGTAAGGGTCTTGCCCTTGTTCAGCGTTTAGAGGTCCTGCTTGGGACCTGGGTCAAATTTAGTAGGATCTCCTTCAATGCCCATAGGTATTGGATGGCGGGGATCCAAACTCTTTGACCCCCTCATAAGTTAACTACTATTAATACTATAACCCGGCTATTTAGGACTGTATCCCTGCTGACTCAGACTACTTAGCCGAGGGTAACGTCACCGCCAAAAGCGGGGCCTACCACAATTTGCATTAATAACTTAATTCATTATCTTTCAATAATCCGACCCTTTAGGATTGTATCCTTGCTGACTCAAACTACTGGGTTGAGGGTAACGTCGCCTTCAAAAGAGGGGCCTACTACAATAACTAAGATAATCTCTTAAACAAGTGCAAAAGTGCGAAAATAATCAAAGGTTATACTAATACACGTGTCGGATCCAAGTGATTCATCTTGTCTGTCTGTTTTTATTCTATTTTATTTTTCAGCATTTAGTTAGTTTTTATTTTTCTTAGTTTAAAACATTTTTTTCTAACTTTTTGATTTGGTTAGACGTTGAGGATAAACCGGTATTAAAAGCTCTTGTGTCCTTGGACGACCTCGGTATCTTACCAACACTATACTACGTCCACGATGGGTGCACTTGCCCATATGTGTGTTTAGTGTTAGTGAATATCGTGTTTTATAAATTTAAAACTTGGCTAAAAGTGTAAAAAGGGCTTAAATACTCATCAAAATTATAACACACTTCACGCACATCAAGTTTTTTGGCGCCGTTGCCGGGGACACAAGGATTTTAAGAAAGCTTAAAATCGACGGCCTAATCAGTTTTTCAAAACCTTTTCAAAACGCGTGCATTTTTTCTGCATTTTAGTTTAGTTTTGCATTTACAGTAGCCTGAACACGGGGCCGTGCTCGCTGAACACGCCCCCGTGCTGCATATTTTTAGTTAAATACCCAGATACAGAGTCTGACCACGGGGTCGTGCTCGCTGAACACGCCCCCGTGCTCAACGACCAGCAAATTTAATTAAAACGCCCAGATACAGTCCCTGAACACGGGGCCGTGTTCACTCAACACGGGGCCGTGTCCAGCTTCTGTTTCCGTATTTATTTTTGTTTTCTGGTCCCGAGACTCAGTTGTGATCTGTTGAGTGATTCTTATGGATCAATACTCAAGAGGTTACAGCCCTACACCTATGATGAGGATGATTATAGGGGTAATTATTGCACTAATTGTCGTAACGCACGCTCGGTTCAATATAATACTTCATATCAACCATCCAATTCATACAACCATTATGAGGAGCCCAGGTACGAGCCATCAACTTCATACACATCCTATGAAGACCAAAGGTATGAACCTCCTCCCTCATACTCATATTTTGATGAACCAAGGTATGAGCCTTCATACTCATACTTTGAAGATTCAAGGTATGAGCCACCACCTTCATACTCTTATTATGAGGAACCATGGCGTAAACAACCCACCTCATATGAGTACTATGAAGAACAAAGTTTCGACCCTTATCCATCATATACTTACAATGAAGAACAATGGTGTGAACCATCTACTTCATATGAGTATTATGAGGAACCAAGGATCGAACAACCGGATTCAAGCTTTGAGGATCCAAATTCTTTTTCTCTCACCGAAGTAACTAATAGGATATTGGAAAAACTTAAAACTATCGAACGTTATATAAAAGAATCTCGCGCAAGGGAAGAGGAATCCCGCGCAAGAGAAGAATTAAAAATTGATAATAACGTAGAGGCAGTTGAAAGTGTAAGAATGGAAGAACAAGAAAGTGAAAAACCGACACATGAGTTAAACAACGAAAAAGGTGAGTCCGATAATGTTAAAATTCAAGAAGAGACTAGTTTTGAGGAAATTATTCTCTTGTCACCTACTTTCGAAAATCATTGTTTAATAACCCCTCATGCTAAGTTTTTAAAAGAGTTAAACACTAGTGCTAAAATCAAAGACTTAGTAAGTGTTAAGTTAACTAATGATCAAACCTCGCTAATAAAAGAAGATCCTTTTGAAATTAACATTACACCGGTTCCATGTTTCTTTCAAAATTCATTTATTAGTAATATCACCATCGATAAGGATCTTTGTGTTAACATAATGCCTAACTACATTTTTGAAAAATTAAGTGTTAGTGATTTTACTCCACTTCAAATACCCATTTTTCTATCCGATCGGAAAGTAATGAAATCAATCGGTGTAGTTGAAGATGTTTTGGTTCAAACAAATCAAATGGTAATCCCAACCGACTTCGTCATCCTAGATGACGCCCCTTTAGTCTTGGGAAAACCTTTTGTACAAACTCATAAAGCTTTGAAAAACCGGAAATTCAACAATCTACCTCTTCAATTAGGGGCATTCAAAAGGAGCATAGATCTTGAGCGTTCAATGAAATATCCTTTTGGCAACAATGACCCCCTAATTGAAGATGAAGCTGAACCACCCGATACAACCAACGAAGAAGACCACTTTGTTGAAGAAGAGATAGCCATAGAACAAACCTTTAAGATTCTTAACCTAGATGAGCCACAAAATAAGGTGTCTTCCAAAGACCCACCCGTTGAGCTCAAAGAACTTCCTAAAGGTTTGGAATATGCTTTTCTAGGCAAAGATGGTAGTTTACCTGTAATTATTTCATCTAAATTAAGTAATTTAGAAAAAGAAAAATTAATTAGCCTACTTAAAAAACACAAAAACGCGATCGCTTGGAAGCTTGTAGATATTAAAGGAATAAGCCCTTCCATGTGCACGCACAAAATTTTAATGAACGATGACTACAAAACGGTAATTCAACCACAACGAAGAGTGAACCCCAATGTTCAAGAAGTGGTTAAGAATGAAGTCATCAAACTATTCGACGCCGGACTAATCTACCCTATCTCCGATAGCCCGTGTGTAACACCTCGAAAAATTTCGTCCAATAATGTCTTGACACGTGTCATAAGGTTCCGTTATGTGAAAACATACTTTAGAGGGACTAAAAGTGACAAACAGTGAAAACTATGGAACGTAAGGGTCCAAAGTGTCAACAATGGATAAATAGGCTCTATGATAACCCTACATAATGTTTATAACCTTAAACGGATGGTTCATGGATCATACGACGCGGAAATTGCACAAAAGTGAAGTATTTCAAACTATAGGGGCCAAAAGTGTCAACATGTTTAATTTATACCTCTGAGTGAACTTTTGGCAGACCCGAAGCTTTGTGTAGCTAAAATATACTCACTAGAATATGTGGTAAAAATTTCATGAAGTTTCGTCAACGTATGAGAAAGTTATGGCCAAAACCGTACTTAAAGGACTAAAAGCGTCAACGTCGAATTTCAGGGCTTTTCGGTTGAGCGCAAAGTTATCCGAGGGCATTACCATGTTGGTAAAAGTCCTAAGGTTCTTAGAAACCAAGTTTGGGGGTTTACGGGTCGAGAAAAGTAGCCGAAACATCGCGTACAAGTTCAGGGGTCAAAGCTGTCAATACATGAAACTTATTTTGGCTGAACCAGGGTCAGGCGACCCGCCTGGGAAAGCCCAAGCGGGCCGCGTGGGTTGCCCAGCGACAGAAACTTCAAAAATGGGTTATTTGGGTCCGATTTTAAGTGCAATACAACTATGTTTCGCCTCCAAATGCTCCAATTATAAGCCATGCATGGCTATGACTACAGTAAACCTAAAGATTTCAGCTTTAAATCCAAATTGATCACATTCTTGAGCATTTACAATTGGGAACAAGAACTCTCAAGACTTGCAAGGGCTCTCAAGACTTCCTGGAGCTAATCCGACCATCAAAGCTGATTTCTAGTGTTCACTAAACATCTATAGGACCTTTGTAAGCTTTCAATTCGTTCTTTAATCCGTTATTGTTGTGTTTATTGATAAAAGTCAAACTGGGTGTTCATAACCTTTGACTTTCCGATTAAACGGATTTCTTTCAGTCATTTCTCGAATTGAAACTTGTTATAGGTTGGTATTTATGTGGGAAACAAACCCTCTAAAGGGTACTATCTGAATCCCACTATATGCATGCTAATTGTCGAGTCAAACATGTTTCTAAAAAGTCAACAGAATTGATTTTCGCAAAAATAAGCTTTAATGTTAATATATTAGACATGCAATCTGATGGAGCATCATAAATAACTTGTAATACATATAAGAATGTGTTTTAATCATCATCAACTCGACGATCTATAGTATAGACACGAATCGGAACCGAAAGTCTTGTAAAACGATTATTTCGTAGACTATCGATTCGGATTCGTACATGCATGTTCGAGATCTGTATTGGAAAGTATTTTTGACTATTTTTATTTTAGTTAAACTTTCTGGAATTTTCTTTGATTGAGTCTATGTTTAGCCTATTCGAATGCATGTTTCCGATTTATACATAAAGTTGACTATTTTGCCCTTTTTGATTTAAAACGGGATTTTTGGAAAAGTGAAAGGATAGAAATCTTTATTTCTAATATATGAACTTGCACCGAAAGTTTCGGATCAGTTGGTGGTCCAGATTGTGAGTTATGGCCATTAGCGTAAAACTATATTATAAATTTACATAAACGGTCCTTTTCGCGTAGAACCCGTTTCTGGCCACGTTTTGATGCAAAACTTTTTACCAACTGATGTATAATAATATTCTGGGAATTTTGATGATTTTTAATTAATTTTTGGCTGAACGGATCCTAGATCGCCTAGCCATTTCGGCTTATGTCGGTTTTGACCGTTTTAGCCATAAAATGAGTTTTACACATCCTTTTGACCCGAAACCTTTTTCTACTGATTTTATATGATGAATAAATTATTTTAAGTATTCTGGAAATATAAAAATCTCAGATTTAATTTGAAAACCCGAAAACACCCTTAAATCGCATATTTAGCATTTTAAGCGCATAGTAAGCGTTATACTTGTTTTAAACATATAAGACCTATACCTACTGATGTGTTTAGCATATTTTCATATAAAAACAGTAAGTATAAGTATATGAACTCAGACTTCCAGTTTTGGCACTTTTAGCCCTTGTGAAATTACTAAAATACCCCTACGGTGCATAGTTTGGTTTTAAATGATAAATTTGATATATGGGTCATACCCTACTGTTATAATATGTCAAATGAGGTATATTTACTGTATGAACCAGACCCGAAACTCAGATTTCTAATTTTACTCTTTTATTATCTTTTAAATGACCAAAATGCCCTTCTAAGGCATAAATTGGGTTTAAAATTATTCCGGGCAATATAGGACATAACTTACTGATATAATATCATATTTTAAGCATATTATCTCAGGGAACTTGCATTTGAATCATTTGGCTACCCGTATCGCCCTTATCGCGTTCGGTTCGGTTTACCTAACTAGTTTGCGTAAATTGACCGAAACGGGTCAAACGTTATCATTTTTTTATCTCAAAATCCAGAATGTATTTAGTATACCCATATTATACAAGTATTCAAACTTGTCGGGTCTAAATCACATTCTACCCGGTCTTTCGCTTAATCGTGCGTAAACCGTATCATTCCTAAAACTAACCGGTCAAAGCTTAAGCTTAAATAAAAGACCCGTTAGGAATCTAATAGGTTAATTATAAACCTTTGTTCCAGATTAGGAGGCCCGGTAAAAGCTACCAACACTTATCATTTGTGACTTATACTTGCTCAGGTAAATACATTTTGACTTATTTTCCCTATACGGGCTTGGGGTACGGTATTTAAAATACCGCTTGATCGGGCGCACAAGTCCTGCGCCTTATAGGTGTACAGTCTTGAATAGCTTGTGCGACTTCGTTTAAACAGTTTTGTCTTACTTAAAGGCTTTGGGGGGTTATTGACCGTGTCCCGGATATCCTTGGCATTATCTGTCACACCCCAACCGATGGCGGAATCATCGGGGCGCGGCACTGAGCGAAACAGATTGTTTAGAAGTTTCCACAACAACTATCATACAATTCAGTTATATAACACGTCCCATACCGTGTCCCAAATAATAACAAGTTATCATAGAAATCAACCAAACAATATGGGAACTGTTCCGACAACTCAAATTCTTAATTATTACAGACCGAATTAAATATTGTTTTAAGACTTCTAGACTACTAACTGCAAATCTTACTGACTACAGGTGCCAGTACAAGATCTACAGATAATTATGACCCTGGAGCAGGTATGTGGACACTGTCCTAAGGTCACAGGCTCCTAGAAGCTTATTATTGCCTCGCTTCCCTAGCACGCTAGTAGCTTAAACACCTGTCACATACGTTAAAATAAAAGTCAATACATATAATGTAAAGGTGAGTACACAAGTTTGATATAGCATATAAAGTTCGAATAGTTTACGCATAACCAAGCACGTACACAAGGGCAAACGATGCATGTAAATTATCAACATGGGACCATCGATACCAATGACTTCGAGTTGACTGTCCGAGACAGTTCGCGATACATGATTACCACCGTAATCCATGCAAGTAATTGTCCTTAGCAACCCCCGTGTGAACGGGTGCTGAGTCCAAACTATAGTACTACGTTGCTAAAGCAGGCAGATAGCACTCCACGTGTAAACATAATAAACAACAATCATTTAGACAAGTAATACATGCAAATAGGTTAGCGTTCAAATAGTTTGTGTTGTTTGTGAATTTGATAGATTACGTATGTAACACCCAAAAGTGCTGATAGCAAAAAGGGATCGAGTATACTCACAGTGGGTGATCGTGGATTGAAGGGAGCACTGAGAATAGGTTAGCCTGAATAGTTCGATAACACAACGATGAGTAACGCGGAAAAAGTAAACAATGTACTTGGATCGAGTAGGCCATTCGATCGGACAGCAGTTCGATCGAGTGGGCTGTTCGATTGGTTTGAAAGTCCGTTCGAACATCCATTCGATCGGCTGGCTGGCTCGATCGGCTGGTTCCTTCAAGTGGATTGTTTCTTCCTTTGATGTGAAGGATGTGTTTGTGTATGATGGTTTGTACTACCTTTCAAGTTGGCCGATCGAACAGCTGTTCGATCGGTTAGCCCAACCGATCGGCTAGCACTTCATTGTTTTCAAATATGTCACTCGATCGGCTGGCATGCTCGATCGGGTGACATTCCAATGTTTCGAAAAGGCTAAGTGTTGAAGTGTAGTATCTCATGATTCGAGTAGTAATGATTACAATCGAGTAGCGTAGTCGATCGAACAGTACCTCGTCAATACTACACTTTTGTGAGTTTGTGGGACTAAGTGCTAGTCGATCGGTTAGCCTAGTCGATCGGCTGGCATAGTCGTTCGGTTGGGCTGTTCGATCGAACAGCCTAGCCGTTCGGCCAGCTTCTCGATTCGGTTAACCTTTCACTTAACACTTGGTTATTCCCGTTAATTGTTGATGTTTTAGAGATATTTTGACTACGAGTTGAACCACAAAACTGAAGTCCCCATTTAGCCTGCTGACTCGAGCAGGAATCACCCAAACTCGGTCAGAGACGGTTTGGAACCCAAGTTTAACGTTTAACCCGGAATCGGTATATCTCTCGGTAGAACCCGAATCTTGAACCATGTGTTTGTTTAGATTGATTTGTAAATCGGTTCAAGTCTCGTTTTCACCTTTTTGAGTGTAAAAGAGTTGAAAGATAGATGAAAACCCATCTTCCAATCCTTTTCCACCGTGAAATGTTAAGATCTTTGGAAGATTTTAGGTTATTTATGTGGAAATCGGTTAGATCTAAGTTATTCATGGTGGAATGATGCCAAAACTTAGTGTTCTTGAAGAACACATGATGACATCACCCAAGAACACCTAGATCTTGGTGATTTCATGGATGAAATCCAAGTTTTGAAAGATAGAAAGATGGAGAATCGATTAATGAACAAAAACGTACAAGGATTAGAGCGAAATACTTACCGGTTTGAGAGAAATCTGAGATTTAGTGAGAAGAAGAGGCTGGTCGGTCAGAGCTTTTCCAAAAGTGGAAAGTTTGACAAGGACAACCCTATTTATAGGCTTCCAAAAGAGGAAAGGGTCAGCTGATCGAACAGCATCCCTGATCGAGCAGCTGTCCGATCGAACAGCCTGTTCGATCGGCTAGCCTGTTCGATCAGGTTGCCCTGTTCGATCGGCTTGCCTGGTTTTGAGTGTTTCGCGACGATTTTTCGATATTTCGAGTTCGATGAACGATGATTTGAGAATGGTAGAATTCCTAATCAAATTACTTTTAGTCTCAACTACTATATCTAACATACAAGCATCCTTACAACCATTTCGGGTTCGATTTCCATTGAGTTTGATTCACCTTTGAGTCTTGATTGATTTTGATTGATTCACCACACACTTTAACATAAAAATAAACATGCACAAGTAACACATAAGGCACACACACACGTATAAAAGCATTAAAATCCCCACACTTGAGTTCGATGATTGATTTGATTAGCTTGATTATTGATTGACTAGCTTTATCGCGTTGTTACTTCCTATCATTCACAGTCGGTCGTTGATTCACAGTTCGATTATCGGTCGATTAGTTTTGATTATACAACACTTACTCCAAATAATACGAAAATCAAAATGAAACTAAAATGAAATAAATCTTTATTAACCTATAATTCCAATAACAGTCAACACTTGACTTTGACTTTTGGAAAACACGGGGTGTTACAGTCTCCCCTCCTTTAGGGAATTTCGTCCCGAAATTAGGCCGAGGACCGTACATCGCCGTGTGATTTTACCAATTTGATGCTCCAGATCTATCTGAACAACTGCGGGTACTTGGCCTTCATGTCACTTTCGAGTTCCCAAGTGAACTCCGCGCCTCGTTTGCCTTCCCATCGTACTTTTACAATAGGAATGCGAGAGCGTCTGAGTTGCTTGGTCTGTCGGTCCATGATTTCGACAGGCTTTTCCACGAAGTGTAGCGTTTCATTGACCTGAAGATCGTCGAGTGGTATTATAGCGTCGTGGTCGGCTACGCATTTTCGAAGGTTTGAAATATGGAAAGTCGGGTGGACATTGCTGAGTTCCTCCGGTAATTCGAGTTTGTAGGCAACTTTACCGATCCTTTCCAGAATCTTAAAAGGTCCAACAAATCGAGGCGCAAGTTTCCCTCTTTTGCCGAATCGGACTACTCCCTTCCAAGGTGATACCTTTAGGAGCACGTAGTCGCCAACTGCAAATTCGCGGGGCCTGCGTCGTTTATCGGCGTACATCTTTTGTCTGTCCCGGGCCTTTACCAAGTTTTCTCTTATCTGGTGGATCTTGTCAGTCGTTTCTTGTAGAATCTCGGGTCCAGTCAATTGTGAATGACCGACCTCGTGCCATACAATAGGCGAGCGACATCTCCTACCATACAAGGCTTCGAAAGGTGCCATTTCGATGCTGGAGTGATAGCTATTATTGTACGAAAATTCGACTAACGGTAGGTGTTTGCTCCAACTACCACCAAAATCGATAACACACGCACGGAGCATGTCTTCAATAGTACGAATTGTTCTTTCAGTCTGCCCGTCGGTTTGCGGGTGGAATGCGGTACTCAAATTCAGCGTCGTACCCAGAGCTGCTTGAAAAGTTTCCCACAATCTCGATGTAAACCGAGCGTCGCGATCTGAAATGATGTCTCGAGGTGTACCATGATTCTTAATGATCTCGTCGGTGTAGATTTGGGCTAGCTTGGCCACCTTATAGTCTTCTCGTATTGGCAGAAAGTGGGCTGATTTGGTTAGACGGTCGACTATAACCCAAATACTGTCGTGACCTGATGGCGTGGTCGGAAGCTTAGTTATGAAATCCATAGCTATGCTTTCCCACTTCCATACGGGTATCGGCGGTTGTTCGAGTAAGCCTGAAGGTCTTTGGTGTTCAGCCTTGACTCTTGCACAAGTTAAACAGCTACCAACATATAGAGCAATATCCCTTTTCATCCCAGGCCACCAGTACTTGTAGCGAAGGTCCTGGTACATTTTGTCCGCACCGGGATGAATGGAATATCGGGATTTGTGGGCTTCGTTCATGATGATCTTTCGCAAATCTGTCCTCCTCGGAACCCAGATTCGGTCCAGATAATAGAATATCCCGTTGGCTTTGCTCACGAGCTGAGTTCCATCGTGATAGATTCGTTCTTTCTTCAACGTACGCTCGTTAAAGCAAGCGTGTTGTGCTTCGCGGATGAGAGCTTCGAGGTTATACTGAGCCTGGATGTTTCGAACACCTATCACGTAATTCTTTCTGCTGAGGGCGTCTGCAACTACATTCGCCTTGCCTGGGTGATAACGGATCTCACAGTCGTAATCGTTGAGAAGTTCTACCCATCGGCGTTGACGCATATTGAGTTCTTTCTGGTTAAAGATATGTTGTAGGCTCTTGTGATCGGTGAAGATCGTACACCTTGTACCATACAGGTAGTGTCGCCAAATCTTTAAGGCAAAGACAACTGCGCCTAGCTCGAGGTCATGGGTGGTATAGTTCTTCTCGTGGATTTTGAGCTGTCGAGATGCGTAAGCTATAACCTTGTCTCGTTGCATGAGAACACAGCCAAGTCCAAGGTTTGAAGCATCACAATAGACAACGAAGTCATCGCTTCCGTCCGGCAGTGTAAGAACTGGTGCATGGCACAGCATGTGTTTGAGGGTTTGGAAAGTAGTCTCCTGCGCGGTTCCCCACACAAAAGGCTTGTCTTTATGAGTAAGGGAGGTAAGCGGTACAGCAATCTTTGAGAATCCTTCGATGAATCGCCGGTAGTAACCGGCTAATCCGAGAAAAGAGCGAACTTCTGACGGATTCTTTGGCGTAACCCATCCCTTGACTGCCTCAATCTTTGCAGGATCAACGTGTATACCCCGACTATTCACAATGTGACCCAGAAATTGAACCTCCTCCAACCAGAACTCACACTTGGAGAATTTGGCGTAGAGTTGGTTTCCCTGAAGCAACTCGAGAACCAATCGCAAATGCTGCGCATGTTCGGCCCTCGATCTGGAATAGATCAGGACATCGTCGATGAATACAATGACGAAACGGTCTAAGAACGGTTTACACACGCGATTCATCAGATCCATAAAGACCGCGGGTGCGTTGGTCAAACCAAAAGGCATGACAACAAATTCGTAGTGGCCGTATCGGGTTCGAAAAGCGGTTTTGGGTATATCTTCCTCTTGAATCCGCAACTGATGGTAGCCTGAACGTAGATCAATCTTGGAGAAACACTGAGCACCTTGTAGTTGGTCAAACAGATCATCGATTCTTGGTAAGGGGTATCGGTTCTTGATGGTCAGCTTGTTCAATTCCCGGTAATCGATGCACATTCGGAACGACCCGTCCTTCTTTTTGACGAAAAGGACTGGTGCGCCCCATGGAGAAGTGCTCGGGCGAATGAAGCCTTTTTCAAGTAACTCTTGGAGTTGGTTTGAGAGTTCTCGCATCTCAGATGGAGCGAGTCGATACGGAGCTTTGGCCACTGGGTTGGCTCCTGGAATAAGGTCGATTCGAAAGTCGATATCACGACTAGGAGGTAATCCAGGAAGATCATCAGGGAACACCTGAGGAAATTCTCGGACAACGGGAACATCCTTGACTTCAACTTTCTTTTTCTTGTCCGTCTCTGCTACAACAATGTTGGCCAAGAAGGCTCGATATTCCTTGCGGAGATATTTGCGAGCTTGAAGACAGGACATGAGCTTGAGATCTTTTGCAGTAGTTTCACCATAAACACATAGAATATCACCACTAGCTAGCACAAAACGAATCATCTTATCGGAACACACAACTTCAGCACGGTTTTCACGAAGAAAATCCATGCCTACTATGACATCGAAACTTCCGAGCTGCATCGGAATGAGATTAATCGGAAATATATGATTGTTGAGCTCGAGAGTACAATCACGGAGCACAGAATTGACAGCAATGGTTCTTCCGGTAGCGATTTCTACTTCGAAGGGTGTCGAAAGATAAGAGCGCTTACGTCTAAGAAGCTTCTCAAATTCAAATGACACAAAGCAGTTATCGGCTCCAGTATCAAACAAACATGATGCATATATACCATTCACAAGGAACGTACCATTGACCACGTTGTTATCAGCTTGAGCCTGGCGTGCGTTGATGTTGAAAGTTCTGGCGTGAGCGGCTTGTTGTTGAGGCTGCTGTTGTTGTTGCTGGGGTTGTTGAGCTTCTTGTTTCACCACCCTGTTCGGGCACCGGTTTGCGAAGTGGTTAGGGTCACCACATGCAAAGCAGGTCCGAACATTGTTTGCCGAGGCCTGTGCAGCTTGATGAGCTTGAGGAGCTTGAGGAGCAGGTAGCAGGGCTTGGTTAACATCGGCTTGAGCTTGCGTTTGACGAGGACCATAGCGGCAGTTTGCAGTGAAATGCCCGTAAACGTTGCAGTGGACACAGAAACGGCAGGCCACACCCACCGGATGATGATAAGAACATGTAGCACAGAGTGGGTGGGGGCCGGTGTACGCACGCTTCGCTGGCGGCGCATTGATCACTGGCGCTGAACGCTGTGGCTGTTGCTGCTGGGCTGGTACAGACTGTAGTGGAGCAGCAGTGGTTGCGGCAGCGCAACTTTTGTTCTTCTTTCTTCTTCTCGAAGACTTGGAGGCTTGAGTGGTGGTGTTGTCGGTTGATGCGGCGGTGACTTGATGCAGGGGCTTGACTTGCTTATCCCAGAAACCAGCCTTCACCCGCTTGTCATTAATCTCAGCGGCGAGCAGGTAGGTCTCCTCAATCGTTGCAGGCTTTGAAGCTAGGACAAAATCCGCTACACAGTCAGGAAGAGCGCGGATGTATTTTTTGATGGTCATGTCGGGAGTCTTGACCTGGTCTGGACAGATGATGCTTAACTGCTTGAAGCGAGCAGTGAGACCGGCGTTGTCACCCTTGTCTTGTTTAATACCCCAGAATTCATCCTCCAACTTATGACGCTCATGGGAGGGGCAGTATTCTTCGATCATGATTTCCTTCAGCTTCTTCCATGACAGAGCATAGGCTGCGTCGTTTCCGCGCTTGTTTCTTTCAGCAGTCCACCAGTCCAAAGCACGGGACTGGAAGACGCCAGTAGCATTGAGAGTCCGGAGATTATCTGGGCATCCACTTTGACGAAAGGTGACTTCTATCGAGTCAAACCAGTGAAACATAGCCGTTGGACCATCCTCGCCGGTGAACTCTTTTGGCCCACATGCCTTAAATTGCTTGAAGCTAAAAGCAGTCTTGCTGGATTCTTTCGGAGCATCAGCTTGTGACATCTCAGATGATTTGCTGGCGTTCTCATAAACCTCACTCACGGCCTTCGCCACGGTCTTAGAGATGATCGCGGCGAGACGTCGATCTCTCTTTTCCTGACGGGTAAGAGGTTGGCGAGGCCTTGATGATGACGACATGGTCTGCAATAGACATCGCCATAGGGCTCAACACAACGAATTCGAATCTCGCACGTCTTAGATCTCTAAAGCTTAGAATCACGTCGCATCTCTCGTCACGTAACACATATAATCACATAAGCACATAATCATAGAGGCACATAAGCACAGAAGCAATTAGGGCACATAAGCAATTAAGCAAATAGAGCACTTAATTTCCTAAACACGTACGCAATTTTATCACAGAGGTAGTCAGGAAACAGAAACCTATAACCACAAGTCGAGTGCCGTTCGTTTTGCGTATCGGATAGCACCACATTGTATCGTCTATCTTAGTCGTATAGCGTAGCATAGCACACTGGTTTCGTTTAGATCACATCAACAGGGATTTGAATCGAGATAGGATAGCAACAAAGGTCACGCAGATTGATAACAAATGGAGTAACCAACAAATCTTAAAACACGTAAACAGGTAAATCATATAAAATCAACAAAGCAACACTCAAAATCGGAAAATGGATTGTCTGCGGCTACTAGACTTTGACTAACCACGGCAATTTAACTATTCGCAGTTGACTTGTCGTCACTTTCGACTCTAGGGGACATGTTCCTGCCTCGATTCTTGGGCATTATGCATGCGCATTCTAGGCCATACTCGTGAGTTCAGGTCGTTGGAGTCCGTCAATTGCCTTGGCGAGATAAAATTAAAGTTGGAATAACTGCCAAGGTTAGGGTTTCACCCCTAGCTCAGCGATTTCTTCCTTGTTTTAAGAAAATTTAGAGGAAAGTTTTCATCAAATTAAGGGTTTCAGCCCTGATTTGGTATAATTCTCCCCCGTTTGTTGATAGAAATTTGCACAAAGTAATTGGCAAAATTTGTAATCTAGGCAGGAATTCGCGGGTTTCACTCCTAATCCCGTCCAAATTACAAAATTTGGCTCGGAGTTCGGATGTAATGATAGAATAGAAGGAAACAACACAAAATAAGCACATAAACTTGGTCTCTTGGTTCCTAACTATAGTCTAGGTCTCTAAGACAGCGATCCGGACTAGATCGTGTCTAACCTAATTCCCTATAGTTATGGCTCTGATACCAATCTGTCACACCCCAACCGATGGCGGAATCATCGGGGCGCGGCACTGAGCGAAACAGATTGTTCAGAAGTTTCCACAACAACTATCATACAATTCAGTTATATAACACGTCCCATACCGTGTCCCAAATAATAACAAGTTATCATAGAAATCAACCAAACAATATGGGAACTGTTCCGACAACTCAAATTCTTAATTATTACAGACCGAATTAAATATTGTTTTAAGACTTCTAGACTACTAACTGCAAATCTTACTGACTACAGGTGCCAGTACAAGATCTACAGATAATTATGACCCTGGAGCAGGTATGTGGACACTGTCCTAAGGTCACAGGCTCCTAGAAGCTTATTATTGCCTCGCTTCCCTAGCACGCTAGTAGCTTAAACACCTGTCACATACGTTAAAATAAAAGTCAATACATATAATGTAAAGGTGAGTACACAAGTTTGATATAGCATATAAAGTTCGAATAGTTTACGCATAACCAAGCACGTACACAAGGGCAAACGATGCATGTAAATTATCAACATGGGACCATCGATACCAATGACTTCGAGTTGACTGTCCGAGACAGTTCGCGATACATGATTACCACCGTAATCCATGCAAGTAATTGTCCTTAGCAACCCCCGTGTGAACGGGTGCTGAGTCCAAACTATAGTACTACGTTGCTAAAGCAGGCAGATAGCACTCCACGTGTAAACATAATAAACAGCAATCATTTAGACAAGTAATACATGCAAATAGGTTAGCGTTCAAATAGTTTGTGTTGTTTGTGAATTTGATAGATTACGTATGTAACACCCAAAAGTGCTGATAGCAAAAAGGGATCGAGTATACTCACAGTGGGTGATCGTGGATTGAAGGGAGCACTGAGAATAGGTTAGCCTGAATAGTTCGATAACACAACGATGAGTAACGCGGAAAAAGTAAACAATGTACTTGGATCGAGTAGGCCATTCGATCGGACAGCAGTTCGATCGAGTGGGCTGTTCGATTGGTTTGAAAGTCCGTTCGAACATCCATTCGATCGGCTGGCTGGCTCGATCGGCTGGTTCCTTCAAGTGGATTGTTTCTTCCTTTGATGTGAAGGATGTGTTTGTGTATGATGGTTTGTACTACCTTTCAAGTTGGCCGATCGAACAGCTGTTCGATCGGTTAGCCCAACCGATCGGCTAGCACTTCATTGTTTTCAAATATGTCACTCGATCGGCTGGCATGCTCGATCGGGTGACATTCCAATGTTTCGAAAAGGCTAAGTGTTGAAGTGTAGTATCTCATGATTCGAGTAGTAATGATTACAATCGAGTAGCGTAGTCGATCGAACAGTACCTCGTCAATACTACACTTTTGTGAGTTTGTGGGACTAAGTGCTAGTCGATCGGTTAGCCTAGTCGATCGGCTGGCATAGTCGTTCGG
This sequence comes from Helianthus annuus, assembly GCF_002127325.2. Classification (NCBI taxonomy): domain Eukaryota; kingdom Viridiplantae; phylum Streptophyta; class Magnoliopsida; order Asterales; family Asteraceae; genus Helianthus; species Helianthus annuus. The sequence continues at coordinate 169,452,115 of NC_035435.2, forward strand.
TTGGGCTGTTCGATCGAACAGCCTAGCCGTTCGGCCAGCTTCTCGATTCGGTTAACCTTTCACTTAACACTTGGTTATTCCCGTTAATTGTTGATGTTTTAGAGATATTTTGACTACGAGTTGAACCACAAAACTGAAGTCCCCATTTAGCCTGCTGACTCGAGCAGGAATCACCCAAACTCGGTCAGAGACGGTTTGGAACCCAAGTTTAACGTTTAACCCGGAATCGGTATATCTCTCGGTAGAACCCGAATCTTGAACCATGTGTTTGTTTAGATTGATTTGTAAATCGGTTCAAGTCTCGTTTTCACCTTTTTGAGTGTAAAAGAGTTGAAAGATAGATGAAAACCCATCTTCCAATCCTTTTCCACCGTGAAATGTTAAGATCTTTGGAAGATTTTAGGTTATTTATGTGGAAATCGGTTAGATCTAAGTTATTCATGGTGGAATGATGCCAAAACTTAGTGTTCTTGAAGAACACATGATGACATCACCCAAGAACACCTAGATCTTGGTGATTTCATGGATGAAATCCAAGTTTTGAAAGATAGAAAGATGGAGAATCGATTAATGAACAAAAACGTACAAGGATTAGAGCGAAATACTTACCGGTTTGAGAGAAATCTGAGATTTAGTGAGAAGAAGAGGCTGGTCGGTCAGAGCTTTTCCAAAAGTGGAAAGTTTGACAAGGACAGCCCTATTTATAGGCTTCCAAAAGAGGAAAGGGTCAGCTGATCGAACAGCATCCCTGATCGAGCAGCTGTCCGATCGAACAGCCTGTTCGATCGGCTAGCCTGTTCGATCAGGTTGCCCTGTTCGATCGGCTTGCCTGGTTTTGAGTGTTTCGCGACGATTTTTCGATATTTCGAGTTCGATGAACGATGATTTGAGAATGGTAGAATTCCTAATCAAATTACTTTTAGTCTCAACTACTATATCTAACATACAAGCATCCTTACAACCATTTCGGGTTCGATTTCCATTGAGTTTGATTCACCTTTGAGTCTTGATTGATTTTGATTGATTCACCACACACTTTAACATAAAAATAAACATTCACAAGTAACACATAAGGCACACACACACGTATAAAAGCATTAAAATCCCCACACTTGAGTTCGATGATTGATTTGATTAGCTTGATTATTGATTGACTAGCTTTATCGCGTTGTTACTTCCTATCATTCACAGTCGGTCGTTGATTCACAGTTCGATTATCGGTCGATTAGTTTTGATTATACAACACTTACTCCAAATAATACGAAAATCAAAATGAAACTAAAATGAAATAAATCTTTATTAACCTATAATTCCAATAACAGTCAACACTTGACTTTGACTTTTGGAAAACACGGGGTGTTACATTATCTTACGAGATGGCCACGACCAGAGCACGGGGTGTAGGCGTACACCCGACGTGTATAACTCTTTAATGTGGTGTGTCATTTAATCTCTAGCTCGGACAGCAGATCCCGGGTCACCAGAGATATAAGTGCATGTAATTCGTTCACAAGTTTATATTATATAATTATCCCAAGTTAATAAAAAAATATTTATGCCTTGTGCATTTAAATCAATTTTCAATCATTTTCAAAATGAGTCAGTCGATTTGTATTTACCAGTGTAAACTGACGTATTTTTCCCAAAAGGTTAAGTGCAGGTACTATACGGAAATAGGCTGGTTGTTTCCTAAGAGCGTCCACTATAGTCTCGCAAGCTCGGACGACAATATATCTGTTGAACTATTTTATCTTATTTTATTTGATCCGCCTGTGGATCCATTTCAACTACTGTGATATTTAATATTACACTTTATTTAAAAGTTGAAATGTTTCTATTCTGCTTCCGCTGTGCATTATTATATTGTGTTGTTTGTCTATGACGATGCCAACTACGTCACTGTACCCCACACCGGGCCCACCGGTGACACGTGGAAATCGGGGTGTGACAGGTTGGTATCAGAGCCAACGCTGAGTGAATTAAACACTAGTCTTTTGTGTTTAATCTCAGTTACACAATTGCACATTCCTCGATTTTCGAGTCTAGACAAAGAACTTAGGAAATGTTCAACTTTTCGTTTAATTTATTTTTATTATTTTGCATTGTCTTATATATTTTGTTGTGCAACTTGTTTGATTTTGACAGGATCATTATGCCGCCACGGATGAGAGGTCGAGGAGGATTTGCTACGTCTCACGACCATGAGGCAGGGCCCTCACATAGGCGAGCACCATCCGCCACGCACAACACAGCCGCCAACGACCTTTGGAGGTCTTTCGCCGAGCCTGCTAGACACTCGGTATCCGCCAGCACTTCACCGTCTTTACCCCACTCGTTTGGGCCCCACTCAGAGAATGGGCCCCATGGTTCGCATGGATCCTACATACCTTTGCACCAGTCACCGCACCAGTATCCAGCGCCAGTCTACCAGGGTTTGTATAACCCTGATGCTTTTGGGGATGAGCCAGTGGGTCATAACCCACTTGGACCGGAGGACCACTTTTCTGGTGGTCACGAGATGGACGTCGACGAGGATACGGACCCCTCGCTACCGCCATCAGGTACGCCTAACCATCCGATTGAGATATCAGATGGGTCGCCATTTAGGGGATCACCCTACAATGGTGGGGACAGCTTTCAGGAGAGATTTAAGCAGCATGATTGGTATTTCACCCCCAGCCACAACTCTCCGATGATCCAGTCTCACCAGGTTTCACCGGTGCACTCGCAGCACCACTCGCAGCAGCAGCTCCAGCAGCAGCCGCCTCTACCGCAGGACCTATCTGAGGCCCTATGGCGTGACGTGATCACTCCGTCACCACCGCCGCCACCAGTTTTACCTCCTCCGCCTCAGAGGCCAAGGAGGAATGCGCGCATGTCTACGCGCGGAGGGATTCGCATAGGCACCCCTCCACATGTTGGTAGCAGCCGCTACACATCTCTTCCCGGGGAGTCCGAGACAGGGGAGTCTCAGCATCCCGTGTCGGAGGTTACTTCCGTACCGATCCCGCCTCTGCCGCCGCAGAACTATGGAGAGCCGATTCCGGCTTATGCTAGTGCAACTCAGTTTAACCCGTTCGAGCATGTTTTCCCTCAGGGTTATGATTACACAGGAGACCCTTATTGGCAAGCTGTGAACTACAGCTCACTCCCTCCTAGTGGTCCATTGGGAGACACTTGGGCTGCTGGGCAGTCTACTTTTGGTTACCCTCCGGGTTACCAGCAGCCACCGCAGCCGCAGCAGTACCAGCCACCGCAGCCGCAGCAGTACCAGCCACCGCCACCGGCGCCTATGATGTCGCCGCCGCAGGTTCAGGAGATCCTGCATGGGATTGATAGCATGCGACGTGAGTTTCAACACGAGATGCGAGCTGATCGCCGTCGCACCAGTGGCATGTTCAAGAAGGTGTTTGACCTGCTCAAGGGTAAGGGCAAGAGGGATCATTGAATCCTTTGATTATTGTCTCATTTACTTATGTCCCTGCGTGGACATCTACCCTTGTACTCCACCCCTGTGTGGGTATATCTATCCTATTCTACCCCTGCGTGGGTATGCTGTTCTGTTGGCCCCTGCGTGGGTTTGCTTTACTTTATTTTGCTTTTGTTGTTATTTGTTTAGCCCCTGCGCGGGCATGTTATTCATGTTAATCATGTTATTTCAAAGTCCCGTTTAGGGCAAATGTGTACTGGTACTTTATTTGAAATTTGAAATGGTTAATTTGAATTTCTCATTTTATTTATATGCATGAATATAATATTAAAATAATGGAAAATATCAATTTTTATTTGATTTGCCATTTTATAAGGATCTTAGTAAGGTATAACCTAGCTTGAATGCCTTATAAACAGGCCTGGCTGTGATGGTAAAACCTGGTTGAAAAGATTCAACTCCCTGTTAACATCTGAAAGCATGTTAACATTCCTGGCTAAGCGTGATCTGTAAAATCACACAAGCCACCCTTTTTTTTAATAAATTATCTACAGATTTTATCTGTATACAAGTCTATTAATGACTTGATACCTACGGGTTATGACTATGTCATATAGTGGCAGTTGTGGTTTATGACTCCCTGCCTAGTAAAGAAATATCTACAGATTTTATCTGTACACAAGTCTGTTAACGACTTGATACCTACGGGTTATGACTATGTCATATAGTGGCAGTTGTGGTTTATAACTCCATGCCAAGAAAAGAAATATCTACAGATTATATCTGTACACAAGTCTGTTTATGACTTGATACCTACGGGTTATAACTATGTTATATAATGACAGTTGTGGTTTATGACTCTCTGTCTAGTAAAGGATTATTTGTTTAATTATACAATTTATAATCCTATAAAAATCTAAATTTATAATTTAGTAATTGTCCATGTGACTAGGCCTATGGTGCCAATATATATATTTTCATTCCTTGATTGCTATTAAGAGCCTGAATGAAATTTATTAAATTAACTGCTAAGGTTCTTGAAACCATGGTTAATAAATCGTCTAGAACGATAATACTGTTAGGTTCTAAATTAGACCTTGTCCTTTATTGTAGCTTAAAGCTACAATGGCCAAATCGGAGGAGACCAACAGTCATTCTGGGGAACACTCAGATAATGCAAAGATTCACGTTACCGGTGCAGAGTTGCAAGCACTGATAGATAACGCTGTTGCCAAAGCTATGGATAGGCAATTCAGGGAATCTAGTGGTACTCGGAGTAGGACCCGAACAGAAACGCACGCAAAGCCCAAGACTCATTCTGAGGCTCATAGTAAGCCACCTTCTAAAAAGAGTGAGCCGAAGAAAGCTGAGGATGATAATCACTCCTCCAACCACAGCAGCATCCCAAAGCAAGAAGTTAAGATGAACCATGATACGCACAGCAGGTCCTGTACGTACAAATACTTCGTATCTTGCAAGCCCAGAGATTTCACTGGGGAAAAGGGAGCCGTCGATTGTATGACGTGGATTGATGAAATGGATACTGTGGTGGATATCAGCGGGTGTGCTGATAGGGATGTTGTGAAGTACGCATCCCAGTCGTTCAAGGGAGACGCGTTAGCATGGTGGAAGTCACTACTTCAAGCTGCCAGTAAGGCCGCCCTATATAGCATGAACTGGGATCAGTTTGTGGCCCTGATTAAAGAGAACTTCTGTCCGCAGCACGAGGTCGAGCGAATTGAATCGGATTTTGTATCCTTAGTTATGAAGAACCTCGATTGTCAAGCGTATCTTACTACGTTCAACACGTTGTCTCGTTTAGTGCCTTACTTGGTGACCCCGGAGCCGCGTAGGATTGCTCGATTTATTGGGGGTCTGGCACCGGAGATAAAGGCTAGTGTCAAAGCTTCCAGACCTACTACATTTAGATCCGTAGCAGATCTATCCCTCTCCCTCACTCAAGACGTGGTTAGATTGAGAGCCATGAAGAGCTCTGAGGAGAACAAACGGAAACGTGAGGATGACACCTCACGAAGATCTGAAAAGCGACATAGAGGGAACAACGACCACAGGAAAGGGTCGGGGTCTAGGAAAAGTGATCATCAGTCGGGTGAGAAACCCAGATGCAAGATCTGCAGGAGACACCACTTTGGGAGATGCCGTTTGGAGACGAAATCCCAGTCTTCGGAGAAACGATGTGGAATCTGCAAGTCCACAGATCATAAAGCTGTGGATTGCAAGAAAATGAAGGATGCAACTTGTTTCGGTTGCAACGAAAAAGGTCACATTCGGCCCAACTGCCCAAAGTTTGCAAAGAAGGCCGAGGAAGGGAAGAAGACTAATGCGAGAGTCTTCAGAATGGACGCAAAGGAAGCAGTCCTTGACGATAACGTCATTACCGGTACGTTTCTTGTAAATGATGTTTTTGCTAGAGTCTTGTTTGATTCAGGAGCTGATAAGTCGTTTGTAGATGATAAGTTTTGTAAACTGTTGAACCTTCCTGTTAAAACCTTAAGTGTGAAATATGAGGTGGAATTAGCCGATGGAACCTTAGAAACTGCCTCGACTGTTCTAGATGGATGTGTTATATCCATTAGGAATCATTCTTTCCCGCTATCCTTGCTTCCCTTTAAGCTAGCTGGATTCGACATAGTGATAGGCATGGATTGGTTGTCGAGTAACCAAGCCCAGATTCTGTGCAATAGAAAGCAAGTAATAGTTAAGACTCCGTCTGGTGAGTCACTTACTATTCAAGGAGATACCCAGCATGGATTGCCGGAGCAAGTGTCCATGCTCAAAGCATCCAGATGCATGCAGAAGGGATGTGTCATTTATATGGCACAAGTTACCATTGATGAGCCGAAGCCGAAGATTGAAGATATTCCTGTTATTTCGGAATATCCTGAAGTATTTCCTGAAGAGCTACCCGGGTTGCCACCGGATAGGCAAGTAGAGTTTCGGATAGATATCATACCGGGTGCAGCACCTGTAGCAAGAGCACCATACAGATTGGCACCAACGGAGATGAAGGAGTTGAGGACGCAGTTGGATGAGCTTTTAGCCAAAGGTTTTATTAGACCTAGCTCGTCTCCTTGGGGAGCGCCAATCTTGTTCGTTAAAAAGAAGGATGGTTCGATGCGTCTGTGCATCGATTATCGTAAGCTTAACAAGGTCACTATCAAGAATCGGTATCCGTTACCCAGGATCGACGATCTGTTCGATCAGTTGCAAGGAGCAAGTTATTTCTCCAAGATTGACCTGAGGTCAGGTTATCATCAGTTGAAGGTCAAGGAGGAAGACGTACACAAGACCGCGTTTAGGACTCGTTATGGACATTACGAGTTCCTAGTGATGCCGTTTGGGCTCACTAACGCACCAGCCGCGTTCATGGACCTCATGAATCGCGTCTGTAAACCCTATTTAGATAAGTTCGTTATCGTCTTTATTGATGACATCCTTATCTACTCGAAGAGCCAAGCTGACCATGAGAAACACCTTCGTTGTATTCTCAAACTTCTGTATCAAGAGAAGCTTTATGCCAAATTTTCAAAGTGTGAATTTTGGCTTCGAGAAGTCCAATTCCTTGGACATGTTGTAAGCGAGCGTGGTATCCAGGTAGATCCCGCTAAAGTAGAAGCAGTCATGAACTGGCAGGAGCCGAAGACTCCTACTGAAATTCGTAGTTTCCTCGGGTTGGCAGGATATTATAGGCGATTTATCGAGAACTTTTCAAGGATTGCTGCGCCCCTAACTTCGTTGACCCGTAAGAAGATTAAGTTTGATTGGGGCCCTAAGCAGCAGGAATCCTTTGACATTCTGAAGCAGAAGCTGAGCAATGCGCCAGTGTTGACATTGCCTGATGGTATAGATGAGTTTGTGGTGTATTGTGATGCATCACATACTGGCATGGGCTGCGTACTCATGCAGAAAGGCAAAGTCATTGCCTACGCTTCTCGACAGCTCAAAGTGCACGAGAAGAACTACAACACCCACGACTTGGAATTGGGTGCGGTTGTATTTGCATTGAAGCTATGGAGACACTACTTGTATGGAACCAAGTGTATCATTTATTCGGATCACAAGAGTCTTCAGCATCTGTTCAATCAGAAGGAATTGAACATGCGTCAAAGGCGATGGATGGAAACTCTCAATGACTATGATTGCGAGATACGATACCATCCAGGCAAGGCAAATGTGGTTGCCGACGCCTTAAGTAGAAAGGAAAGGGTGAAACCGATCAGAATCAATGCCAAGCGCATTGAGATAAGAAATAATTTAAATGAAAGGGTGTTAGCTGCACAGAAGGAAGCTGTGCTGGAAGCTAACTATCCTGCGGAAAAGTTGGGAGTAACTGAGGAGCAGTTATCCCACGACAAAGATGGAGTGCTACGTCTAAACGGACGAATATGGGTTCCAGTTTATGGAGGACTTCGGGATGTTATCCTCCAGGAAGCCCACAGCTCTAAATACTCCGTTCATCCTGGAGCTGATAAGATGTACCAGGATTTGAAATCAAACTACTGGTGGATTGGTTTGAAAAAGTCCGTGGCCGAGTATGTGGCCAAATGTTTGACTTGTGCGCAAGTCAAGGCTGAGCATCAAAAACCGTCAGGTTTGCTTCAACAGCCTGAAATTCCCAAATGGAAATGGGAAATGGTGACAATGGATTTCATCACCAAGTTGCCGAAGACGAAAAAGGGAAATGATACCATATGGGTCATAGTAGATAGACTGACTAAGTCAGCTCATTTTCTACCCATCAAAGAGACGTATAGCTCAGATATGTTAGCTCAATTATACGTCGATAAGATAGTAGCGCTACATGGTATACCTATATCTATTATCTCTGATAGAGATACTAGATATACGTCACATTTTTGGAAAAGTTTCCAACAGTCGTTGGGCACTCGTTTGAATTTTAGTACGGCTTACCATCCTCAGACTGATGGTCAGAGTGAGCGTACTATTCAAACTCTGGAAGACATGCTTCGTGCATGTGCGATCGACTTAGGTGGTAGTTGGGATAAGAACCTACCACTGATTGAATTCTCCTACAACAATAGCTACCATTCCAGCATAAAGGCTGCGCCTTTTGAGGCCCTATACGGTAGAAAGTGTAGATCACCCATTTGTTGGGCAGAAGTTGGAGATGTCCAGTTGTCTGGACCAGATATCGTCTTTGAGACGACAGACAAGATCGTTCAGATCCGTGATCGTTTGAAAGCTGCCAGGGATAGGCAGAAAAGTTATGCGGATCCTAAGCGCAAGGATTTTCACTTCGATGTAGGTGAAAAAGTGTTGCTTAAAGTATCACCTTGGAAAGGTGTGATGCGGTTTGGAAAGAAAGGCAAGCTAAGCCCGAGATACATAGGACCTTTCGAGATAATCGAACGTATCGGGTCAGTCGCTTACAAGTTAAACTTGCCTGAAGAGCTTAGTGCTATTCATAATGTGTTCCATATCTGTAATTTGAAGAAGTGTTTCGCTGACGATTCACTGGTTATACCGCATACAGATATACACATAGACGAAAGTCTAAAATTTGTGGAAAAACCTTTGTCGATTGAGGATCGACAGGTAAAGAAGCTTCGAAGGAAGCACGTGCCTATTGTTAAGGTCAAGTGGGATGCCCGTAGAGGTCCCGAATACACGTGGGAAGTGGAATCCACGATGAAAGAAAAATATCCCCATTTGTTTGAATAAATCTCGGGGTCGAGATTTCTTTTAAGGGGGTGAGGATGTAACACCTCGAAAAATTTCGTCCAATAATGTCTTGACACGTGTCATAAGGTTCCGTTATGTGAAAACATACTTTAGAGGGACTAAAAGTGACAAACAGTGAAAACTATGGAACGTAAGGGTCCAAAGTGTCAACAATGGATAAATAGGCTCTATGATAACCCTACATAATGTTTATAACCTTAAACGGATGGTTCATGGATCATACGACGCGGAAATTGCACAAAAGTGAAGTATTTCAAACTATAGGGGCCAAAAGTGTCAACATGTTTAATTTATACCTCTGAGTGAACTTTTGGCAGACCCGAAGCTTTGTGTAGCTAAAATATACTCACTAGAATATGTGGTAAAAATTTCATGAAGTTTCGTCAACGTATGAGAAAGTTATGGCCAAAACCGTACTTAAAGGACTAAAAGCGTCAACGTCGAATTTCAGGGCTTTTCGGTTGAGCGCAAAGTTATCCGAGGGCATTACCATGTTGGTAAAAGTCCTAAGGTTCTTAGAAACCAAGTTTGGGGGTTTACGGGTCGAGAAAAGTAGCCGAAACATCGCGTACAAGTTCAGGGGTCAAAGCTGTCAATACATGAAACTTATTTTGGCTGAACCAGGGTCAGGCGACCCGCCTGGGAAAGCCCAAGCGGGCCGCGTGGGTTGCCCAGCGACAGAAACTTCAAAAATGGGTTATTTGGGTCTGATTTTAAGTGCAATACAGCTATGTTTCGCCTCCAAATGCTCCAATTATAAGCCATGCATGGCTATGACTACAGTAAACCTAAAGATTTCAGCTTTAAATCCAAATTGATCACATTCTTGAGCATTTACAATTGGGAACAAGAACTCTCAAGACTTGCAAGGGCTCTCAAGACTTCCTGGAGCTAATCCGACCATCAAAGCTGATTTCTAGTGTTCACTAAACATCTATAGGACCTTTGTAAGCTTTCAATTCGTTCTTTAATCCGTTATTGTTGTGTTTATTGATAAAAGTCAAACTGGGTGTTCATAACCTTTGACTTTCCGATTAAACGGATTTCTTTCAGTCATTTCTCGAATTGAAACTTGTTATAGATTGGTATTTATGTGGGAAACAAACCCTCTAAAGGGTACTATCTGAATCCCACTATATGCATGCTAATTGTCGAGTCAAACATGTTTCTAAAAAGTCAACAGAATTGATTTTCGCAAAAATAAGCTTGAATGTTAATATATTAGACATGCAATCTGATGGAGCATCATAAATAACTTGTAATACATATAAGAATGTGTTTTAATCATCATCAACTCGACGATCTATAGTATAGACACGAATCGGAACCGAAAGTCTTGTAAAACGATTATTTCGTAGACTATCGATTCGGATTCGTACATGCATGTTCGAGATCTGTATTGGAAAGTATTTTTGACTATTTTTATTTTAGTTAAACTTTCTGGAATTTTCTTTGATTGAGTCTATGTTTAGCCTATTCGAATGCATGTTTCCGATTTATACATAAAGTTGACTATTTTGCCCTTTTTGATTTAAAACGGGATTTTTGGAAAAGTGAAAGTATAGAAATCTTTATTTCTAATATATGAACTTGCACCGAAAGTTTCGGATCAGTTGGTGGTCCAGATTGTGAGTTATGGCCATTAGCGTAAAACTATATTATAAATTTACATAAACGGTCCTTTTCGCGTAGAACCCGTTTCTGGCCACGTTTTGATGCAAAACTTTTTACCAACTGATGTATAATAATATTCTGGGAATTTTGATGATTTTTAATTAATTTTTGGCTGAACAGATCCTAGATCGCCTAGCCATTTCGGCTTATGTCGGTTTTGACCGTTTTAGCCATAAAATGAGTTTTACACATCCTTTTGACCCGAAACCTTTTTCTACTGATTTTATATGATGAATAAATTATTTTAAGTATTCTGGAAATATAAAAATCTCAGATTTAATTTGAAAACCCGAAAACACCCTTAAATCGCATATTTAGCATTTTAAGCGCATAGTAAGCGTTATACTTGTTTTAAACATATAAGACCTATACCTACTGATGTGTTTGGCATATTTTCATATAAAAACAATAAGTATAAGTATATGAACTCAGACTTCCAGTTTTGGCACTTTTAGCCCTTGTGAAATTACTAAAATACCCCTACGGTGCATAGTTTGGTTTTAAATGATAAATTTGATATATGGGTCATACCCTACTGTTATAATATGTCAAATGAGGTATATTTACTGTATGAACCAGACCCGAAACTCAGATTTCTAATTTTACTCTTTTATTATCTTTTAAATGACCAAAATGCCCTTCTAAGGCATAAATTGGGTTTAAAATTATTCCGGGCAATATAGGACATAACTTACTGATATAATATCATATTTTAAGCATATTATCTCAGGGAACTTGCATTTGAATCATTTGGCTACCCGTATCGCCCTTATCGCGTTCGGTTCGGTTTACGTAACTAGTTTGCGTAAATTGACCGAAACGGGTCAAACGTTATCATTTTTTTATCTCAAAATCCAGAATGTATTTAGTATACCCATATTATACAAGTATTCAAACTTGTCGGGTCTAAATCACATTCTACCCGGTCTTTCGCTTAATCGTGCGTAAACCGTATCATTCCTAAAACTAACCGGTCAAAGCTTAAGCTTAAATAAAAGACCCGTTAGGAATCTAATAGGTTAATTATAAACCTTTGTTCCAGATTAGGAGGCCCGGTAAAAGCTACCAACACTTATCATTTGTGACTTATACTTGCTCAGGTAAATATATTTTGACTTATTTTCCCTATACGGGCTTGGGGTACGGTATTTAAAATACCGCTTGATCGGGCGCACAAGTCCTGCGCCTTATAGGTGTACAGTCTTGAATAGCTTGTGCGACTTCGTTTAAACAGTTTTGTCTTACTTAAAGGCTTTGGGGGGTTATTGACCGTATCCCGGATATCCTTGGCATTATCTTACGAGATGGCCACGACCAGAGCACGGGGTGTAGGCGTACACCCGACGTGTATAACTCTTTAATGTGGTGTGTCATTTAATCTCTAGCCCGGACAGCAGATCCCGGGTCACCAGAGATATAAGTGCATGTAATTCGTTCACAAGTTTATATTATATAATTATCCCAAGTTAATAAAAAAATATTTATGCCTTGTGCATTTAAATCAATTTTCAATCATTTTCAAAATAAGTCAGTCGATTTGTATTTACCAGTGTAAACTGACGTATTTTTCCCAAAAGGTTAAGTGCAGGTACTATACGGAAATAGGCTGGTTGTTTCCTAAGAGCGTCCACTATAGTCTCGCAAGCTCGGACGACAATATATCTGTTGAACTATTTTATCTTATTTTATTTGATCCGCCTGTGGATCCATTTCAACTACTGTGATATTTAATATTACACTTTATTTAAAAGTTGAAATGTTTCTATTCTGCTTCCGCTGTGCATTATTATATTGTGTTGTTTGTCTATGACGATGCCAACTACGTCACTGTACCCCACACCGGGCCCACCGGTGACACGTGGAAATCGGGGTGTGACACCGTGGGTAAGTCCCGTTCAAGTAGTCCCAAAGAAAGGAGGTATGACGGTAATAACTAACGAAAAAAATGAATTAATACCAACAAGAACCGTCACAGGATGGAGAGTTTGTATAGATTATAGGCGATTAAATGAAGCAACAAGGAAAGACCACTTCCCTTTACCCTTCATTGATCAAATGTTAGAAAGATTATCCGGTCATAAATTTTATTGTTTCTTAGATGGTTTTTCAAGTTACTTTCAAATACCGATAGCACCAGAAGACCAAGAGAAAACAACTTTCACATGTCCCTACGGAACTTTTGCATATCGACGCATGCCATTCGGTCTATGTAATGCGCCTGCAACATTCCAACGTTGTATGGTCGCCATTTTCCATGATATGATCGAAAAGACAATGGAAGTCTTCATGGATGACTTTTCCATCTTTGGAGACTCATATGACCAATGCCTCGATAATCTTGAACGAATGCTATCCCGATGTGAGGAAACTAACCTCGCCCTTAATTGGGAAAAATGCCATTTCATGGTGACAGAGGGAATAGTACTCGGTCATAAAATCTCAAGCGAAGGAATGGAAGTTGATCGAGCAAAAATAGAAACTATTTCTCGATTACCTCCTCCATCCTCCGTACGAGCAATCAGAAGTTTCCTAGGACATGCCGGATTCTATAGAAGGTTTATCAAAGACTTTTCAAAAATTTCAAGACCTCTAACAAAATTACTTGAAAAAGATGCACCCTTCATCTTTGACAAGGAATGCAATCAAGCATTTCTAACCCTCAAGGAAATGCTAGTCAATGCACCTATCATGATAGCGCCAGATTGGAAATTTCCTTTCGAAATCATGTGTGATGCAAGTGACTTTGCTGTTGGAGCAGTCCTGGGACAAAGAAAAGAAAAGCATTTCCACCCAATTTATTATGCTAGTAAAACTCTTAATGATGCACAAGAAAATTATACAACTACAGAAAAAGAATTACTAGCAGTGGTGTTTGCTTTTGATAAACTCTTAATGATGCACAAGAAAATTATACCACCATCATCCATTGTCCATCGTAGAGTGTGTGAGTCGTCTCGGGATCCAAGATTGATCGTAAGAGTTCTTGACAATCAAGGCCATGTTTGCCTAAGTCTCTTACATCACTTGGTGAAGACAAGTGTTTAGTATAATACTTTTTATTTTTAATCTTTTGCACTTTTTATTTGGTTTTGTATTAATGACTTTAATAACTAGTTACTTATGTTGAAGGTGATCTTTCCTTATCGTTTGTCCGTGGTGTCTTGGCATTATTTTACTGTCTATATAAAATAAAAGATTTTCACCATTCATATCTCCACGGTCTATATGGAGATATGTTGGCTACCTGGTCGGGGGTTAAGGGAACGGTTTGGTAAGGGTCTTGCCCTTGTTCAGCGTTTAGAGGTCCTGCTTGGGACCTGGGTCAAATTTAGTAGGATCTCCTTCAATGCCCATAGGTATTGGATGGCGGAGATCCAAACTCTTTGACCCCCTCATAAGTTAACTACTATTAATACTATAACCCGGCTATTTAGGACTGTATCCCTGCTGACTCAGACTACTTAGCCGAGGGTAACGTCACCGCCAAAAGCGGGGCCTACCACAATTTGCATTAATAACTTAATTCATTATCTTTCAATAATCCGACCCTTTAGGATTGTATCCTTGCTGACTCAAACTACTGGGTTGAGGGTAACGTCGCCTTCAAAAGAGGGGCCTACTACAATAACTAAGATAATCTCTTAAACAAGTGCAAAAGTGCGAAAATAATCAAAGGTTATACTAATACACGTGTCGGATCCAAGTGATTCATCTTGTCTGTCTGTTTTTATTCTATTTTATTTTTCAGCATTTAGTTAGTTTTTATTTTTCTTAGTTTAAAACATTTTTTTCTAACTTTTTGATTTGGTTAGACGTTGAGGATAAACCGGTATTAAAAGCTCTTGTGTCCTTGGACGACCTCGGTATCTTACCAACACTATACTACGTCCACGATGGGTGCACTTGCCCATATGTGTGTTTAGTGTTAGTGAATATCGTGTTTTATAAATTTAAAACTTGGCTAAAAGTGTAAAAAGGGCTTAAATACTCATCAAAATTATAACACACTTCACGCACATCAACGGGTCAAAACGAGTATATATGCATAACGGGTTAAAACTTCTTAAGGAACCCGTAAAGTTAAATCTTGAAAATTAGTAAACGGATATAACATGATGACCATGGTATTTTGAAGGAAAATAACAAGTTAGTTTGGTAAAAGCATGAACGGGTCAAAAGTGTCATAGTTGAATATCAAGCCGAGAGCTTGAAATCTAAATTTTTGTGAATTCGGATGTTGGATTTTAACTCCATGTGATGGAGAATTAAATTACGAACGCGTAGGAAAAAGAATCGTGTAAAACGGATCAATAACGAATGAGTTATGTCCGTTTTCGTGAAACTTGGGTTGGCTAAGAATTATGCAGCAACAAATAAATAACTTGCTGTCAAAAAGGGGGCTATGTGGGGCGTCTAGCCCCCCCTGAATCCCAAAAATGTTTAATTTTGTTTGTTTGACCCACATAACTTGTTTAAACTTGTTATTTAACTATCAAAGCTAACTTTTAAGTTGGTTTTGATCATAGGTGATCGCCAAGAGTGCCCGGATGAAGATCAAGCTTGAAGAAGAACCGAACACGATAAAGTTAAAAGCTTCCGCACGACGTTTCGTTCTATCTCTTAAACGACGAACTCAAATTCATTACGATGTACTTAAACCTTTATTTGTAAAAGTTTAAATTAACCGTATTTAGTAAAGTACATTTAATCATGATTACATGCTTATTTTAGTAAACAATACGAAAACCTTAAAATAATAACAAGGGTGTTACAAGTTGGTAATCAGAGCTCCAGGTTAAAGAATAAAGTGTGTTCGGTTCGAGGCTTGATCGCAAATCCGGTAAGTACATGTATATATCAATGGTTTAGTATGGTTAAAGTGTTGAGAACAACACATTGGGTTATCGTGTAATACACGTTAAACCAGTCAAATCGGTAAAGGGTAGATATAGCCAACGAAACCACGTGCGTTGACACGTATAGTAAAAAGCATTGTATTACAATATGGGCGTTCATTAATGTCGAAATTACTAACTTTTGTAAATGTTTAATTGAAGGATACTCGCATTTGAAGATGACGAGAGTTGAACGAATTGTGGATATGACTGTGGAACGGTCCGAGGTATGACAAATAGAGCATACTCATCAAGGTCCTAAATCACGTGATGATCGCGAACAAAGTTAAAGGCATGGAAAGCCCGTTAAGGGCAAGCATCATCAGGTGCACACTTTTAAATTTAATTGCACAAGTAGTAATATGCAACAAACACGTAAGTAATGACGGTTGCATACATATATGATAGAACTTGGAAAACCTGATTTCCAAGAGAAATTTAATAGAAATGTGTTATTCACGATGATGAATAACAAATGAATAACAAGATTTGTTCATATGGAAACTTGGATTGGGGTAATTATCCAAGTGGAAAACTCTCAATTTAATGCTATTGAGAAAAGTAGCAATCACATTAACAAATGTGATTATATATTAGTTTGATAAAAAGGAAAAACATTGTATATGTTCATGAATGAAACATGTAAATCTAATAACTGTTAAATAGTAACTGAAGAAATGGTTGCCAATGAAAGTCAAGAATATAGAAAGATTAGAGGCGTCACTTACATGGGGTGTAGTGCAGAAATTATGAAAAGGTCATGTGTGTCATGTGTGTCATGTGTTGATCGCTTACTTTGGCCAAGTAAGTAGTGAACACATGATGTCATGAACTTTTTATGATGGACATACTTACATCCGATGTAGTAGGGACGGGTGAGTGGGACAAATTAAAAAGTACCCAAGTGAATCAAATGAGTAAAATATTTGGTAATAATGTAAACGCACAACCGGGTGACGGAAGCGTATTACATTAGGATAATGAGCCCGAGTGAAGGGACAAAGATTGATGTAAAATGATTTAGACATGTATTGGGAGGGAGTGTACTTACACTCGAACCCGGATAATGCAAACATGTAAAATGATTAAGATATGTACTGGGAGGGGGTGTTTCTACACTCGAACCCGGAAAATGAAAATATGTCTCTTAACAGGCCGTTTTTGTAAAATGTCAAACTTGAGGACAAAGTCGGAATATAAAAGTGAAGCGAGGTCTTAATGCATACCGGGAGGGTTGCAATAATAACGACTTCGGTAAACACCCGGTTGATGGGTAGGAATTTAAACATATGTGTAAACCAAGAGACGGGAACACGGGTTGAAAATCAAAAGACTTGGGATATGAGCTATGACTACAAAATTTCGTAAATAGAAATTTTGAATAAATACGTTCAACTATTTGAGGTCGAACGGGTCGAATAAAGAATAAAGTTGATTGTTTATAAGTGATGGATTTTACACTAACAAGTTAAACAGGATGAATACAATATAATGCCGGATGACATAAATAGGCGCTAGCAAGATAAAGGTAGCGTTAAATGTCACACCCCAACCGATGGCGGAAACATCGGGATGAGACGAACAAATTGCTCAAAACATCATAACACTATGTGACAATATTAATTTAATTCAAAATTTCATTTCAAGACTAAATGTCATACAAGATTCAAATAAAAATAGCAACATTGTTTCAAATTGTAACATAACAACAAAAGATAGATTAATCTAGGTGTGTATCTAGTCCACCCTAAATCTTGTTTCGTCTTGCATATCATCTCAATAATTAACCTGCAACATGTATTAAAATAGAGTTCAATGCAAAAGCAAAGGCGAGTATACAAGTTTGACTACATAGCATAATAGAATAAAAACTCATATCCAACATGTTACATAGTGAATAAATTTACTAGCAATGCAATTTTGGCGTACTATATGATCATACCCAAGAATACAACGCATAAAATAGCCTAATCCCAATAGTTTAGCGGGGTGGTAATGTTTAACTTAACAATACCCAATAGAATAGCGGGCGGGGCGTTAATCCTATAGCGCTATAATTGTTAAGGTGGGCTAGCAAAGTTAATGAGCATATAACGTTCCAAATCGTTCATAGAGCATACAAGCATAGCAAATATTCACAATAGTTTCATGTCACGTTCATAGATAGAGTATGTTTTGTTTAAGCATAAAAGTTGTTTTGAATAGGTATACATGTTGCATCCCAAAGTGTAAAGGGGAAAAAGGGATCGAGTATACTCACGGTTTACAAGTCTTGAACTTGGGATTCCGAGAATAAGTGGGTGGATGAATTAGCTTGGAGCACCTAGTCCTTCTACACGAGGAAACGTAGGTGTGTGAGTTTGGCGTTTAACGGAAGATTAAGAATATGAAATAACTTGGCATAAAGTAAAATATAAAAGTAATCATCTTTTAAACCTTATAACCCTCATAGGACACTAGGTAACCAATATGGTTATTTAATGTTTTTCATGGGTAGTGTACCCATTAGAATCATATTAAGGTTTAGGTCTTGGATGATGTTCTACTTCTTTAACATGTAAACATAAGTTTAACATCAAAGGTTCGAATGAGTATGTGCTTATACTTAGGTTAAATATTACATATTATTTAGGTCCAATATTTCAAGTAGGAGGTAGAAGAATAAATCTCCATTTATGTAACACCACGTAAAAACGTGTCCAATTATACATAGACACGTGTCTTAAACTCCAGTTATGCGAAAGATTGAGTTTAAGGGACTAAAGTTGACAACAAGTGAAAATATGCAAACGAAAGGACTAAAGGTGTCAATATGCCAAACTTGGGCCTCTGAATGACCACACGTGAAAGAAATATTCTTAAATGGGTGATTGATTGGGTATGCGAAGCCGTTTGTGAAAATAATCGGAAGATTATAAATTACATGGGTTAAAAGTGTCAATATGTCAATTCTGACCTCTGAGTGGCCTTTTAACAAAACCAAGGCTTCGTAATATTCAAATATACTCCCGAGAATGTGTGATAAAAATTTCACGTGATTTCAAGATCGTTAAGCATGTTTTCCAAACTTTGGGCTAAAAGCGTCAACTTGATGAAACTTGCATTTACAAAGGAATTTAACGAACCCGAGTCTAACGAAGTTTGTTTGCATATCCTTGGGCTCCAAGAAAGTAATTACAAGGGCCTTGATTGTCAAAAATGGAGTTAAAAAGGATTATAAACGAGCAGGGACTGAAACTGCCAGCTTTTAAAACTTGTTGGACTGGTAACATGGGTGCTCGCGTAGCGCGACCATGGGACCATTTGTCGTCGCGCTACGCGACGGTCTTCAGTTAACAGAAAAAGCTTGCCAGGTGCGGGTTTGGCTGTTCCACCGCCTTAGTCTAGGTTGTAACGATGTTTGGAGCTATATGTCGGTTTAATTCACTAGCTAGGACACCTGGAGTGATCCTAGGGCCCCCAAAAACACCTGGAAGTGATCAAGATCTATAGAAATCCCTATATAAGAGCACCTCCTCTTGTGTTTTTGACTCACACTTGCAACATTTCATTGTGGGACTTAATCTGGAGCTTCCAGCAGTAAGGAGAAGACTTTCAAGTGTAGAAAAGATTGCTAGGACCATTAGTAAGTCTCTAATTACTTGTTTAGTTATTTAATTTAGCTTAATTGCTTAAAAGTCAAACTTAGTGCTTAATTAGTTTGACTTTCATTTTGTTTACATGTGGCTTAACCACTGATCAAATTGAAAGTGGTTATGAAACCACATTAGTATAGGTGATTAACCCCTGAAAGGGTGTCTCCTAATTATCTCGTTTGACTGGTTAATTGTCGGGTCAAAGTAGTTTGACAAAAAGTCAAACTGGACAGAAATGACAAAAATGATTCTAATTAATAAACCAGAGGTTCTAAATTATATTATAACATTCTAATGACTTGGTAATGATTATATAAACATGTTTTATCAGTCCTAATCCGACAATTAATCATCTAAGGGCAGATTATAACCGAAAGTCGCAAAGGCTTGACTTTTGCTATGACTTCCAGTTCTGACCCATTCAAGCTTATTTCTTCCATGTTTTAAGCTTCCATTAGGACCATACTACATTGTAGTATAACTCTCTGAAGTTATATTGCATGGTGCCTAATCGTTTGTCATTTATGCTCTTGATCGTAATTATGCTCATTAATGCCTAAAACGCCCTTTTTGCATAAAATCGAGATTTTTAGCAATGTGAATGAACTAAAACCTTTGCTACTGATATTTAGGCATGTCCCGAAAATTTGACATTAGTTTGGGGTCTAGAATGGGAGTTATGCTCAATAGCGTAATTAAGGGACTTCTTAGTAATTAGAAAGCGTAATTAGCATAAGGCCCATCTAAACCTGATTTTTATTACCAAACTTGTTACCTACTGATGTTAAATAATATTTTGGGATTTGTAAAGATTTTTATTTATTTTTAAGCTGAACTTAACATAGGATTATAGTCTAGTTTCGGTAATTACCAATTTTACACTTTTCATGCATAAAATGAGTTTTACATAACTTTTTGAAACCAAACTTTTTGCTACTGATCCTAAATGATAAATGTATTAATTTGAACCCTATAAACTGACCAAAATATCAGATTTCCTATCTTTACCATATTAGCCCTTTAAATCGCATATTTAGCATTTTTAGCACCTAATATGGGTCAAAACTATATTTATCATATAAAACTCATAACCTACTGATGTTTTAAACTAATTTACATAATATTACAGTAAGTTAATGTTTTGAACTCAGAAACTTATTTTTAACCCCTAAAAGCCTATGTAAAATTACCAAAATGCCCCTACGGTGCATAATTGGTTATAAAAGGTATATTTTCCATATATTAAGTATCCTACTGATGTAACTTAATAAAATACATGTCTTTACTAATCTAATCAGACCTGGAACTCAGTTTTATAAATAAATTCTTTTATAAGCATCAAAATTACCAAAATGCCCTTTTGGGACTTATTTTGGTTTAAATTGCTTTTTGGGCATAAATGTTGATATACTACTGATATATTGACATATTATGAGCATAATAATGATTAAGACCTGTTTATAGTTTGTCCGGTTACCCGTTACGCATTTACGCGTTCGGATCGGTTTACGTGACTAGTTTACGTAAAATAGCCGAAACGGGCTTAACCTAGTTATTAAAACCTCATTTTCCAGAATATATTTAGTTTACCCATATTATACAAGTATCCAAGCTTGTTGGGTCTAAATCACATTCTATCCCGGTCTCCGTTTAATCTACCGGTTAGGTCCGTAAGGTTTCTTTCTAGCTAGTTGGTCTAAGTCTCCGACTTAAGTAAAGACCCATTAGCATCCTAATAGATAATTAAATCTTCTATACAGATTTATAGCTTCCGGTAAAAAGTATCTTTCAAGAATCTTAGGAATTTACTGCTACATCAGGTAAATACTTTTAACTTATTTTCCCTATACGGGCTTGGGATACGGTATATTAATACCGCTTGGTCGGGTATGGGATTATTATGTCGGATTGTGATTTAATAAATCCGCGTAACCCGTTTTAATCTGTATTGTTTGATAACATAAACATTTGGGGGTTAACGACCGTGTCCTGGATATCCTTGGCTCATTTAAGTTATTAATGGCCACGACTATGCACGGGGTGCAGGCATGCACCCGACAGATGCAAATGCTAAATATTAATTTACCCACAAGTTGGGGATAACTCCTTTGTGGGTTCTATAAGTGGTGAGTTAGTTAATCATGTCCGGCTTACAAACCGGCCCCACATGTATGACAAGCATGTAAAACTGTATACAAGATTTTAATAAGATTGTCCCAAGTTATAAAAGATTTGTGCCTTGTGCATCTAAAGCAATTTTCTTAAATGTTTTCAAAACCAGTCAGTTAAATTGTATTTACCAGTGTATACTGACGTATTTTCCTAAAGATTGATTTGACAGGTACTTATCGAAATAGGCTGGAGCTATAGGGTGTTGTAGAGGATCTTGCAAATCCCATAGATACCCTGAGTCTGTAGTTTTTGTTTCTTTGTACTTTATGATCCGCCTGTGGATCTTATTACATTCCAGTCTGTATTTTCTTGTATTCGAACATCGTCAGACAGTATGGTTTGTAATAGTTTATTTACCCAGCCTTCCGCTGTGCTATATTATTGTGTGTGTTGACAATGATGATATCAACTACGTCACGATACTCCCCACCGGGCCACCGGTAATACGTGGAAATATTGGGGTGTGACAATTTAGGCACCTCTAGTTACAAGGATGTCATGTATGGGGTAGGAAGACTAAGCTTCCATTTAGGCACCCCTTTGATGTTCACCACTTCACTTGATGTAAAGACAACCAAGGAGGGTCTCGAACTAAGGTTTATACAAGTGTGTAAAATAAACCATACTAATAGAAATCATCAAATCATGTGAGGATTGTATGTTTGGACAACCCAAGTTGTTCCATAATCACTCATGCATCAAAGTCTAAGTTTGACATGACTTGTGGGTTAAAACCCTAAACAAAACACCAAGTTTATGAGGTTTAATCCTCTGATTTTTTTTAGTGTCTCAACCTTGTTTTTAAGCTTAACCAACCACGAGAAGTGTTGTAAGCATTAGGACATAGGTGTGAGATGAGTAGGCTCAAGTTTGATAAGAAATAACAAGTTGTTGAATAATAATAAACAAAACAGAAAGTTTTAGTCCATTTTAGGGCAAATCCAAGCATGATTCTTCCAAGGAAAAACCAAGGATTCAAACCCAAGGACATAACAAAGCAATAGGAAGAAGAACCAAGTGATTTGGTTGAGAAATGAGCAAGTTACACTCACTTTTGTGAAGGTAACGAATCTGTCCAAAAACTCAGATTCACAGCAGATTTGAGAGCAATTTTGTGAAGATTAGAGAGTTGTGAAAGTGTAAAATGGGTTGGAGAAGGTGGGTATTTATAATGGAAGAGTTTAGAGTTGATTGGAGGTGATTAGAGGTGGATTAAAGGTGATTGGGGGAGTTTAAATCTTGGGATTTCGTGCACAACAGCTCAAGAAACACAAGTCTGCCGAAACAGGGGCCTAGCGTGACGCGAGGGGGCTTGGCGTCACGCGGCGCCCTAGTTCCGACAAGTTTCATTTTTTTTGCACTTTGGCCCCTGAAGTTTAGGTTTGATCCTTTTTGATGCATTTTTGATAGTTTAGGGACTTGTTTTGATATAAAAGCATAATATAAAGTGAAATCAAGTACGACGATCAAAATCAAAGTATAATTAAGCGTCTAAATGTCATAACCTAGTATCGTTCTCGTTCAAAACACGTTCAATGCATAAGTTTAGTCTAATTACAAGTTTAGCACATAGTTTCCAAGAATAACGTTCAAGCACAAATTGATTCACTAATCGAACATACGAGCATAATTAGAGTGCGTACAACAATAATGTAACAAAATACAAGTTTCATTAATGATCCAAGTCTCGGTTTGACAATGATTACAAAGAAAGGAACGATTACAAGAATACAAGGTTTCCAAAAATAGAAATACGAACAAAACTTTCTATAAATGGAAAGTATAAAAGAGCCGGGCGTTACATTAAATGCAAAAGAATAATGAGCCCGGTAATGGGAACATAACCAAATAAGAATATATGCAAACCAAATAACAGTGAGCATAAGACAAACCGATGTATAAATGACATGAGAAGTCATAGAGTCGAGAGAATGATCCGAAATAAAACGATTATAGCCACGAACTACAGTCAAGGTTAACGGATCTTAAGCTTGAAATCAAATGATTCTTCAAACAAAAACAGGGTGCCTTGACACCAAACGTGTATTTTAAGAACGACATGCGTAAAGAATGATCTACGGGATCAACATAACCTTTGGGGTTATAAACAATGGAAAGGTCTACGAGACTAAAACGACCCACGGGTCATGACTAGAAAGAAATAGATTATAAGGACCTCGCCTTAAAGAGGTGAAAGTCTAATAAAATAGCCTATAAGGCAAAGTGATAAAACCTACGGGTTAATTAGACAAAGCGAGGGAATAAATTGAGAATCCCCGCATAAAACAAAGACTGTAAAAGAATAAATTTTGGACTGTCAATATCCCGGTATGGATAATTGACAAAAGTTAAAGAGAAGATGCTAAACTAAAGTTAACTCGAGATTATTTATAGTGTTTTTTCTACCATATAGTCATCTCGAGATTAGTTTTTACTACCATATAGTCATCTCGAGATTATTTATAGTGTTTTTTTTACCATACCATATTTGTTTTGTCTTACGCCAAATTCTAGCGCCTTTAACAAATTAGCTTTTGAGTTAACTTTCGTTTTGCTCTCTGTGGTTTGGTCATTTTAATGGTTTTGTCCCAATCATTTAAAAACGGCCATTTTCCTCTTTGATGTTTCGATCTTGTAGCCAGTTTGCTCCCCGGCTCTAACTCCATCCATATTGTATGTTAACTGGAAGGGTATTTTGGTAATTTCAAGTATAACGTAAGGGTACTTGGATCTTGTATGTTAACTTGAAATTTTAAAAATATCCTTTCAGTTAACATACAATATGAACGGAGTTGGATCCGGGGAGCAAACTGACGACAAGATCGAAACATCAAGGAGGAAAATGATCGTTTTTAAATGACTGAGGCAAAACCGTTAAAGTGACCAACCCACAGGAAGCAAAACGAAAGTTAACGCTTAACTTTTTGTTACAAGTAACATTTTCAAAATAGTTACCGGGGATTCTATATACAAAATACTCAACGAATAATAACTATAATGATGATGCTAGATGAATGTTGAATACATAACTAATACCAAGTATATAACCAAAAAATCACATAAACACTTGAATTTCCTTTGTTTCAAATGTGATATCTAAAACAGTTCTTTTCATCGCCTCTCTTTCTTTCATCACACCCGATTGTCTTTCATGTATTACGTATAAGTCTCTATGTAATTCTCGCAATTCTCTACGCATAAAAACACACCCCTTGCGCTATTGTAGTAAGGAATATAAAAATCAGAAATAATATAAAAAATCTTAAGAAAAATACAAAAAAGAAATCGAGTGGGAATGAGCATGAGCATGTTTAGTCCAAGTATTAGGGTGACCACAAAACATGGTTGTGTTTTGTTTTATGAGAAGGACCACAACACAACTCATCAACAGCTTCAAAAACAACAAATAGTCAAACTAATAACACGTGTGGAGATTCCGTAATGTGTTGGAGGACTAGGGTAGGGAACAATATTTCATTATCACAAACTAATTGTGTCTCCATCCCCACTTATCTTCGTGTAGTAATTAATGCGTTATTGTATATCTATTTTTTGTGATTTTATAAGATATTAGTCATGTCACCTCATAATAAACAAAACTATACAAGGGACTAAGGAACTGTTTGACAATTTCTGAATATGTAAGTGCTGAACCAGTAAGAGATCTGAATCATTAAGTACTGAATGAGTAAGAGGTATGAACCATTAACAGTCAGTATAATGCTTAACCGTTCAGAGGCAAATGTCGGAACCATTCAGACATTTGCTCGCGAAACAAACGGTCTGAATCATTAAGTGCTGAACCAGTAAGGGGTCTGAACCATTAAGAGCCTCATTAAGAGGTAAACAAACAACCCCTAATATACGTAACCACAATTGTAACCTCATAAAATAAAACTATTTTTATGGCTCTACTCAGAGGTGATATAGTTTCTTATATATGTGTTTAAGCCATGTAATTATTATATTATAGTTTGCTAGATTTTTTATATGTAATATCTAAGTGTATGAAGAAGAAAGACCCGATATGTGACTAGTTTCCACTGGAGAAGGTTGCTGCATGAGTTCAGGTGATAAACTTTGTTGTAACTTGTTTTTCCTATTTCGATTTAGATATGTAAAACCATAAAGAATTCATTATAATGAGTCGGAGACTGAGGTCTCTGGATCACTTTCTAATGCTCAAGTCAGAATTGGATTCACCATTAATAACTTTATGCATTCATGGAGTGGCGGACCTAGAAATTATTTGCTGATGGTGCGGATGAGGTGTTTAACCATATTTTTAAGGGGTGCGGTCGGGTTTTTTGCTTAAAATATACACTAAATTTTTTTTCCAAGAGGTGCGGCCGTCCACCCTGGCCAAAGGGTAGGTCCGCCCCTGCATTCATGTATGGAAATGAATCTCTTGAATAGGAGAAGGAGAGAGAGGGGCAAACCGATCTTTTCCTTTGTGTATTTTAAAAAAAACTATGAATCTCCTAGTTGTAGTCGATAAAGCATATAATTTTATAAGTCCATGTGTAGTTGAACGGGGTATCGCGCCAAAGGTGCACATAGCGCCCTATAGCGCTGCACAACACCGCCCCGAGGGGTGCCATACGGCGGAATCCGATGAGCTCGCGAAAATCATCACGGCACTACACTAAGGTTTCTCACACACACACATATATAATTAAAGAGGTTAACCACATAGGACCATTATTCATGCACTACACCACGCCCTCATTAAATCATGGTGGTTCGTGTGGATTAAACCACAACAACCACGACCCTCCCATTTGATGATTTTAAGACAAAAATAAATTAAAAAAATAAAGGGAATAATGGTTTAGGTCATGTAAAAAGTAATGATGGTTATAAGGGTCATGAACACACCCTATAGTTTTATGATAGAACACATTTTAGTTATCATATTTCGCCGCATTATTTTTTTTTTTTTTTTTGATTTACTATATTTTATAGTTCTAAATTAACTAACACCTTCATTTCATAACCGACCACAAAGGTTGTAAAAAATAATGTAAAATGGCTTTTCTCACCGACTCATAAACTATATTCCATTGTTTATTTAGAAATTAGGCATTAAATAATATCGCTAAAGTGTGAAAACAACAACACACACTTTTGTAAATATTAGATCTGTTAGAGCATAGACATGACAAATTGAAAACGATGTATTAAATCAAGCATGGCAACATTCAAAGCACAAACGCATAATAATAGTAATAATAATAGTAATAATAATAATAATATTAATAATAATAATAATAATAATAATAATAATAATAATAATAATAATAATAATAATAATAATAGTAATAGGAAAAGAAAAAACAT
Source organism: Helianthus annuus (assembly GCF_002127325.2). Lineage (NCBI taxonomy): Eukaryota > Viridiplantae > Streptophyta > Magnoliopsida > Asterales > Asteraceae > Helianthus > Helianthus annuus. The sequence goes on from NC_035435.2 coordinate 169,478,985, forward strand.
TTTTCACCATCTTAAGGAAAGAATGCAAAGAACGTAGCAAGATATAACATGATTTCGAGCAATGAAATGAATGTTTCAAAAGATGCATAATTCTAGGTACATACAATCTTGTGCGATCTTACTATATTCAATGATCCAAGTGGTGAAAGAAATTTTGTAAAATGTGATCAATGGTTAAAAATTAGTCATTGCGAGGAATGACAAGAAAAAGCTCCAAAGATAAACGCCGATGCATGTATATTAGAAAAAAAATGATTATTTTAGGTTACACTAGAAAAAGATTGACAAGAGAAATCAACATCAATAAACTTGAACACTAACCTAACTAGTAAAAAAACAATTAAATTATAGTAAAAATATATCAATAAAGCTTGAACACTAACATACCTATTAATTGTTTCTCCTCGTAACAAACATGGTTGGCTCACCAATGGAGTTTGAGCTTAGTTCTTTAGAGGAGAATACCAAATTGTCACAAAGACACTATGTAAATTAGGTGGTATTTGTTTTTTTTTTCTAAAAGAGATCTTCGTAGACTCTTCTGTTTGTATTCAGATTCTGTTGAGGAACAAGAAACAGTTTTTTGTTTACGAGCAGACCAAGAAATCAGATTAGTGCCTAAGTAGATAGCAAATCCCCCCGTAGATCGACGATCGATTGGGCAACCAGCCCAGTCAGAGTCTAAGAAGGCCTGAAGATTAGTGGACCAATGAGAATCCGTAAATGCTTGAAGTCGATAACCAGAGGTATGACGGATCCATAAGCCCAAGCTTAGTGTCCCCTTCAGATAGCGTAGTATACGCTTAACTCCAGCCCAGTGATTTTCAGTAGGAGCTTGCATGAACTGACTAACCTTGTTTACTGCAAAAGCAATATCAGGGCGAGAGAGAGTGACATACTGAAGAGCGCCTACTGTCTGTCTATACCTAGAGGGATCAGCAAGTAGGGAGCTATCATCGGGTAATAGAACAGAAGAAGTGCTCATAGGAGTTGAAATTGGTTTGCATTCGGCCAAGCCAGCCCGTTGTAGAATATCACCAATATATTTTCGTTGTGAGAGAAGCAGATCATGACCTTTGTGAATGACTTCAATACCCAGAAAATAATGTAATTGACCCATATCTGTGAGAGCAAAAAGCGAATTAAGCTGTTCAATGATCCGTGCAACTGTTGTAGAATTATTACCTGTAATGATGATATCATCAACATAAACAAGTAAATAGACAAGAGAGCTTGCTGAGTGATGAATAAACAGTGACGGATCTGTTTTGGACCCGTAAAACCCCAGCTAATGAAGAGCCATAGAGAGTTTGTTGAACCATGCACGAGGAGCCTGCTTTAGGCCATATAAGGACTTGTTCAACAAACACACATGATTTGGTTGCCGGATCCACAAAACCCGGAGGTTGGCGCATATAAACTGTTTCCTCAAGATCACCATGCAAAAAGGCTGTTTGAATATCCAACTGCTTTAGAGGCCATTTATTTGTTACTGCCAAAGATAACACAGTGCGAATGGTGGCAGGTTTGATGACTGGGCTGAAGGTCTCATGATAATCCACACCATGTTGTTGATGAAAGCCCTTGGCAACAAGCCTGGCTTTGTACCTGCTGATTTTACCATTTTCATCTGTTTTCAACCGGTAAACCCATTTACAATCAACAATATTAGCATTAGGTACAGGAGGAACAAGTGTCCATGTCCCGTTTCTATAAAGCGCATTCATTTCAGTCGACATAGCATGGCGCCATTCAACATACTTATTAGCAATAGTAAAACTAGTTGGTTCAAGTGGAAGAGAAGTGGAAGTAGAAACGGTGTAAGCAGCGGGATTGTATCTGTTTGATTGTTTAGGATTGGGTCGAAGATTAGGAGGTCTGGTTCTTTGAACTGGTGGTGGTGGCGGATTAGGAGGTGAAGGTGGCGGATTAGGGGGTGATGGTGGCGGATTAGGTGGTGATGGTGGCAGATTAGTTTGTGATGGCGGATTGGGGTCAAAAGTTGGGATAGTTGGCTGGATGGGAGTAGATGGTTGGCTCGGTTCAGAAGGGAAATCGGTTGGTGGATTGGGAAAGATAGAAATATATGGAGAAGATGGTTCTGGTGAAGGAGAAGGATTAGAAGGTGGTTGATAAGGAAAAATGTGTTCATTAAAACGAACATGACGGGCGATATAGATGCGTTCAGTAGAAGGGTCAAAGCACCGATAACCATGGTGAAATGGGCTGTAGCCAAGAAAGACACACGGAGTAGAACGAAATTCAATTTTGTGACGATTGTACGGACGAAGATAAGGAAAACACTGAGATCCAAAAACTCTTAGGAAAGAATAATCAGGTTTATGTTTGAAGACATGTTCAAAAGGAGATTTGTTTGAGGAGACACGAGAGGGCAACCGGTTAATTAGATACACAGCAGTTTCAAAGGCAAAATGCCAGAAACGTTGAGGGAGATTAGACTGAGCCATGAGAGACAAACCAGTTTCGACAACATGACGATGACGACGTTCCACAATACCATTCTGTTCGCTTGTGTGTGGACAAGAACGTCGATGAATAATACCAAGGTTTTGACAGAGGTTGGAAAGAGGTCTAAATTCGCCCCCCAATCGGATTGGATACTCTTGAGTTTGGTGTTAAATTGGCGTTCGACCATTTTGATAAAATTGGTTAATGTGATAAGAACATCAGATTTTTGTATTAAAGGATAAATCCACATATAGTGTGTGCAATGATCAACACATAATAAAAAATAACGATGACCATTAAAGGAGGGTGCAGGCGAAGGACCCCAAACATCACAATACACAAGATCTAAAATATTATGGCTACGAAAAGTTGAATCATTCAAGGATAATTTTGTAGATTTTCCCAACTGACAGGAAGAACAAAAATTGTTTGATAATTTGTCCGAAACTGGTAAAGAACAATAAGAAACAACAGAATTAAAAACTTGAGCATGAGGATGTCCCAAACGTTGATGCCAAATCTTCGAAGAAGCTTTGACAGCAGTGAAAACAACCTTGGGCAGAGACTTGAGTTGTGGAAGACGGATAGAGTACAATCCTTGCTCACTGGGGCCCGTAAGGAGGGTAGTGCGTGTAGATTCGTCCTTCACAACAAAATAAGAGGAGTGAAACTCAAAGAAAACATCGTTATCAAGACAGAATTTTTGAATTGATAAAAGATTTTGTTTTAATTCTGGTACATGAAGAATATCAGTTAAGTGAAAAATTTTGTTGGAGGAGTGGATTTTTGAAGAACCAACATGAAGAATAGGGATAGTTTTACCATTACCAACAAGTAAAGAATCGTTACCATAATATGCCTCTGAATTGTCTAGGCTGGATAGATCTGGAGTAGCATGATGAGAGGCACCAGTGTCAGGTTTCCAAGCAGTGCCAGAAGAAGCAGGACCCGAATATGCTGCATAATTGGCTTGAGGTGCAGGACGTGACTGAGGCTGCTGATTGGGACATTGTGAGGGCAGATGTCCAATTCCACAACGATTACAATGACCATAAACCATGTTTTGAGTCGAAGCCTATGAAAATTGACGTGAACCACTGTTATCTCGAGGTCGCGGAGTAAAACCACCACGTGAATTTCCACGTTGGTAACCACGAGAGTTCCTACCACCACGAGTATTATTATAAGACCGAGAACCATAAAAAGCCTGAGGAGTTGAAGACATGGAAGTTTGCTGGATCATTTGAGAAGTCAGTAACTGAAGATTATGAATCTGTTGTTGTAATTGATCAATAGTGGGCTGATTTGGTGAGGTATTGGCAGCCGAGAAGTGGTGAGAGGGTGGGGGCTGTGGTTGCGGAGATGGGGCAGAAGAGGAGTAGGGGCCGAGAAGGCCTGGTTGATTAGAGGCAGCAAGGAAGGCTTGAGGCTTGGTGTTTAGTGTGGTGGTAATGAGATAATCATGATCACAGAGAAGAGCATGAATCTCGTTGAAGGAGATTGGAGGAGAACGAGCCAACAGATTGGCTTTAAGACCATTGTACTCTTCTCGTAACCCTGCAATAGTATGCATAACAAGATCTTTATCTTTTACCTGTTGTCCAATATTTGCCAAGGCAGTAGAGTATTCTTGTACCCGTGAAAGATAATCGGCCGGTTTTTCATCACCACCTTGAGTAATTCGTTGTAGTTGATTTTTGAGGGTGAATTCATGGGAGGCTGTAGGAGGTGCATAGGCCTGCTCTAAAGAAAGCCAAACCTCACGAGAGTATTTACCATGAACATGCTGGTAGGAATCTTCAGACACAGTGGTTATGATTAGGGTTCGGATGTGAGCATCGTTTGAGATCCACGGGGTGTAACTGGGGTTATCAGTGGTGTTGGCTCCAATGGTAACCTTTTGTTCAGGATAGGGTATTGTTCCATCAACATAACCAAAGAGATTGTGTGATGTAAGAAACGATTCAATCATGGATCGCCAATATCCATAGTTTTTGGGTTTGAGAGTGAAAGCAAATTTATGAGAGTTGTGGGTGGTTTTCTCTTGGTTGGTGAAGGCGATTATGGCAGCCATTGATTTTTAGGTTTACAGTAGGGAGGAAGAAGAAGATGATAGGGGCGATTAGGTGAGAGCCAAGATTTGGCTCTGATACCAAGTCAACGTTGTGAAAAAGGGTAATTGTATTGATTGAATAATTATGAAGATTACATCTAAATATATAGAACTATGAATTACACTTAGATACCCTAAACTATATTATAATTAACCAGCATAGTCTAATAAAAAAAGTCCGCGCGAGCTCTTTTTGGTGCAGACTTGGCCGAGCCACTTCTAAGATTTCTAAGGTCTGCAAAGGGTTAAACACCACCACCACCCACCACCGTCCATACCACCACCACCACCACCGTCCACCACCACCACCACCGTCCACTAAAGGGTGTGGTGGTCATGGTTGGGACATGATTCGCCACCTAGGAACATGAATGGAAGGCTACACCACCCTCTTGCTTAATCCACCATGGTTTGCATGGATTAAACCATGGCAACCATGATCCTCATTTCCATTTTTCAAATGTAGTTTGTTTGGTGTAGGTGTGGAGGATTCGGATGTTGTTAGGATGGCGAATATGTTAAACTGTAAAGTAGGATCCCTTCCTTTCAACTTTCAAGTATCTCGGGTTATATGTGGGTGCTAACATGAATCTTGTGCGGAACTGGAAACCTATAGTTGATCTTTTCAAGAAAAGACTATCCATTTGGAAGGCAAAAACCTTGTCATATGGCGGAAGGACTACACTTATTAAATCGGTATTATCTTCTCTCCCGACTTACTTTTTTCCCTTTTTAGAGCTCCGTCTCAAGTTCTAAATCAACTCGAAGCACTACGTAGAGTATTTTTTTTGGGGTGGGACTGAGGAGGTATCAAAAATGTCGTGGTTGGCTTGGGAAAATGTGGTAGCTCCGCTCGAATATGGGGGCTTGGGTTTCGGGTCGTTAAGGGATACCAATTTGGCAATGCTTGCAAAGTGGTGGTGGAGATTTAATACAGAGAAAGATGGATTATGGAGAAAGGTTATTTGGGCCATTCACTATAACTCTAGATCATGGAACCCGATTCCGGCAAAAGTTTCTATTTCGGGTCCTTGGAAACAAATTTTCAATATATCCACCAAATTATCGTCATTGGGGGTCGTTATTCCTAATGCTATCAGAGGGGTACTTCGTGGTGGAGCGGATATTTTATTCTGGTTGGATGTTTGGGCAGCAACGGTACCTTTACGTGTTCTATTCCCATCCTTATTTATGCTGGAAAAAGAGAAATGGTGCACGGTAGTGGAAAAAAAACCATTCAGGTCCTCTCGGCGTTACATGGGTTTGGAATTGGAAGAGGAACCTAATCTCGGATGTGGAAATCGGCGAATTCCAGCAACTGTCCAGCCTTGTTCTCAGTTTTTCGATCACTTCTGGCCCGGATCAATGGTTGTGGAACTTGGATTCTTCGGGTGCGTTTCAGGTTAGTAATATCAGAAAAATGTTGGCTGGTTTCAACCGTGTTCGGCCCGACTATGTGGTAAAATGGAATAATTGGATTCCTAAGAAGGTTGGCATGGTAGCATGGCGTGCTTTAAAGGAACGGTTGCCGACTAGAGTAGCACTCCAAAGGAGAGGCGTCACGGTGCAGAATTTGGACTGCATCTTATGCAGCGATTTTTGTGAAACTAGCGATTATCTGTTCGTTTCGTGTGGTTTTGCTCAAACTCTTTGGCTAATAGTTTTCCAGTGGTGCAAAACGGAACCGGTTATTGCTTTCAGTTTGCTCAAACTCTTTGGCTAATGGTTTTGCTTTCAGTGCAAAACGATTTAATGTTTGCCGGGAAAACAAAATCCATTGCGAATGTCGTGGAGGAGATTAAGGCGAAAAGCTTCGTATGGGTTAAGTACCGTTCGAAGGAGGTGAACATGTCATGGGATCAATGGAGAATTTTTGATGTTTTTTGAGTTTTGTTTTCTCCCAAGTTCGGTTTTTGGTAAAAGTTTTTGGTTGTATGCGGTTGTATTGGCGTATGTAAATTTGGTGTTAGCCGCTGGCTAGTTATTAATAAAGGTTTTTTTGTTGGCCATTCAAAAAAAAATTTCCTTTTTCTTTAGACAAAGATAAATTAAAATAAATAAGGGGCTAGTGGTTTGGGTCATGACCACACCCTTTGGGTAGTGGTTTTGGATGGTGAGTTAGAGGTTGGTTACATGACACTGACGTAAAGGATTATGGTGGTCACCCTATAGCCTTAGTTTGTTTAGATTTAGAATTTGACTAGCGAATTAAAAAGAAACAACTTAAAAAGGGAGTTAACATACCAAATAAGATGTTGTTATAGTTGATTTTGAGGTTGACACTTGACAAATCAACCTATATATCTATAGAAATAATCTAAAAAAATGGGGAACACAATCAATCTAATTACAATAACAAACAAGTCATTAAACCTAAACAATAATTCCACCATTGTCACCTAATTATAGATCATAAAAAGACATTTACTTTGCTCATAAATAGAACAATTTAGGTTTAGATACCAAAGAATCTATCAATCCTAGAACATATTGGAATGTGATATAAGTGGATGCTTCAAGTTCATACTTCATATTGATGTGTCTTGTTCTCCAATATCCATGTGTATAAAACAACAAACATAGTGAAAAAGTTGCAACATATATCAAGATTAAAGTAAGTAACCATGGGTGTTATTAAATGTAATTAAAGTACTTATGTTTCTTCTTTAGCATAGTGTTCGCAGGGTTAAGAGATTCTCTTTCAGAAAAAGTAAATTACAAATCTACCCTTCACTCCATCACTACTGCACACATTATTTGTCCTTATACTATGTCTTCTGTAGTCTTGTAGGGTTTCATTATCATTTAATAATCCAACCTAGTCAGTCCTCCACGTGCTCCTGGGGACTCCAACCCCTACTTCATTGCCATAACATACACACACCATCTTCTTCATTTACGTTACCCATTGACCCATTCTCTCTCTCTCTCTCACTCACAAACACCATCAACAACACAACCCATCAAGATCAAGAAAGGTACCAAGAAACCCAGATTGAAAAAGCTTAGATCTTTGTGGGGTCTAACCCAAATCTTGAATCTTTATTATCTTGATCATCTTGAAACCATGGATGGGTTGCAAGAAGACAGTGGTGATGGAAGCATGTTATGCACTGAGCACCCATTCAAGAACAACACACCAGCTGGTGGCATTTGTGCATTTTGTCTTCAAGAAAAGTTAGGCAAGTTGGTGTCTTCTTCTTTCCCTATTGCTGTCTTCCCTTCATCTTCTTCTTCATCACCTTCTTTCAGATCTGACATTGGCACCACCACCACCACCACCACTTTATCTTCTTCTTCTGCTGTAATACCACCACCACGTTTGACAAACTCAAACTCAACAAACACCATTATCAACCCTAGTAACTGTCACTATCATGATAATATTCATAACCATCATTCTCATTCTAACCGGTCCCGGATACTTTATCTTCTGGGTCAAAAGAAGAAGAAAAAGAAAGATCTGGGTGATGGTGTTCATGGTGCAGATCGAAACAATAATCTTGTATTCAAAAGAAGCAAGTCCACAGCTGCTGTACCTAGACGTCTGCATTACATGAATGGTGAGATTGCCGATGGAATGACCACCACAACAACTACTCCTCATAAACGTGGGTTCTGGTCGTTTCTCTACTTACAAAAACACTCAAACTCCTCATCTATCAACCGCAAAACTTTCAGAGACATTTCATCAAACAGCATGCGTGCATCGGTCACTTCTTCTTTCGCTAACGTCCACAGATCTCAACCTGCAGATAATATCATTGTGGTTGAAGAAAACGGAAGCCCATGTCACGCATCCTTCGATCGGAAAGTATCCAGATCCAGATCCGTCGGGTGCGGCAGCCGGAGCTTTTCCGGCGACTTCTTTGAACGAATCTCAACCGGTTTCGGCGACTGTACTCTCCGGCGCGTGGAGTCCCAACGCGAGGGAAAAGTCAAACCGTCAACCATCCGATCCAACGGTCAAGATTGCATCCAAGAACGAGCCAGGTGCGGCGGTTTATTTAGTGGTTTCATGATAACTTCATCGTCTTCGTCTTCCTCTTCATCTTCTAACTGGGTCGGTTCGAATACGAATGAAGGGAATGTAACCGGAAAAGTGACGTCAGCGGCTGCCGGAACAGGTCAGCATGCTCGGAGCAAGAGCTGGGGATGGGCGTTAGCAAGTCCGATGAGAGCATTCAGTAAACCGGCATCAAGCAAGAAGAAGAACCCTACACCAAATTTGAATGCTATTCCTTCATTGTTGTCTGTTGGAAGTTGAAGATATTTTTCTTTTATTTTTCATTTAATTTTTTTTTGGTTTTATTTTTTTTATAAAATGGTTGGGTTGTAGAATTACTCAATGTTTTAAAAACTGGTTCAAATCGGCCGGTTAAACCACTGGGTTGAACCGTTCAATACACCTGGTTAAACCGTTTCTGAATCAAATCCATAACGGTAAAATTAAACCGTTTCTGAGTCAAATCTAGAACGGTAAAAAAACCAGATTTTAAAACATTGTTGGAATCCACTGTTTTATGAGAAAAGGGATCAAGAAAATAAGGTAAATGGAAAATGAAAGTGGTGTGAAGTAATAATATATTGTAAGGTAGTGAAATCACCATTATACCCTTTCTAAGTACACATTTTGTTTCTATCATTGTTTCTATATGACCATGTTTGTTTATGGATTGATCATTGATGTTAGTGTTATCATTGTTTTGTACTATAGTTATGTTACGCTAAGGGGGATGGGCCGCCCCGTGATCATCGATTGTTCATGCGTGGAAGCTAATGAAACACCGCCACCGCTGCCTTTTATCACGCGTGAAGAATAAAAGGCGTGACCATGAACACGTGTTGTTTTGTGAATGATTTTGATGATGGAGATGAGTGTGTGATGAGTGATGGTCATTTTCACTAAAATACATCACTAGTGATGAAATAATGTTCGATGACATGACGAAAATTAATTGAGTGTTGTGAGTGATGAGTGTGTGGTAAGTGGTGGGCATCCCTACCCCTAAGGCAGGGTGAATAGGGTTGTGGCTTGGTTTGGGTTTTAGTTAAAATTACAATGGTTTGATAGGGTGAATAGGGTTGTGGCTTGGTTTGGGTTTTAGTTAAAATTACAATGGTTTGATATTACGATTTAGTTAAAATTACAATTGTTTGATTGGTTTATGGTTAATTAAGTTATAAGATGATTTAGTTAATTGATTAGTGAGTTCAAACATAGGTGGATTCCAGTTAATTTAAATTAGGAAAGTAAATTATATCTCCTTCAAAAGTAAAATATAAATGATAATGGATAACTAAGGCCGCGTAACGGGCATTATAAGAGCGTGAAAAGGTATGATAACGCCCCTACGTCATTCTCTGAAGGCATTATAGGGGCATGAAGAGAGACATTTCTATAATAATGTCCCGTTAGGAGGAAAAACATGGAAAATAATAAATGAAATGACATTAAGGAGCCTTAACATGATGTATTTATAATGGATTCAAGTTAATGTTAGTTAGGAAAGTAAATTATATCTCCTTCAAAATAAAATATAAATGATAATGGACAACTAGTATTATTTATAATATTTGTAAAACTATATAATATTTTTTATTTATGACTATTATTTATAGAACTAAAATACTTTCAGAGTTAATTGTAACTGCGTATACTCGTACAACTTATATCAAACCATAAACACTGGTTATATGCATCAAACAAAAGATGAGATGTGGTCTGGCGGTGTGTCTATATAGGTGTAACTCACTAGTGCCTTGGGTATATTTTAATCTTTTCAATTCTAAGTCACATCACCCTTTTTATCTTTATTTAGCTTGGCATTATTCAAATACGAGATTTTTATATATTTCCCCCTTCTAAGAGACCTTATTACATATTTACCCAACCCTTAAAATCAATTACATATTTCTCCTTCTTAAACCATATCAAGTACATATTTCCCCTCCCTAAACTGTATATATTACATATTTATCCTTTTCACTAAAATTATTCTTATTAATTTACTATTTTACCCTTAATAAAGTTATTAAATTATTATTTACATACTAATAAAAAAAATTATTTTATCACCATCGACATTGTTCATAACAACAATTTGAGACATTGTCATGAAATCCTTGAGTTTAATCACAAAAGCATTTTGCTTAAAGTTTAAGATGATACAGGAAGACTTCTAAAAATTCAATTTTAAAGGCAAATAAAACAAAAAAAAGTTTGTAAAGCTTTATGAAACCTACTCGACAATTTTATATAGAACCTTTGGTGCATTCTTGTGCCGATTTCATAGTAATATCATTCCCAACAAATTTTCTTAACTCAACGTCAGCGTGCAAGCTAGAACATTCCAAATCCAAAGCTTCATTTTCTGAATTACGCACCTGAACTGTTATATTTCTCTCCCGATATTCCACCAAGTCATATAACGAAGTAAAGCAGTGGCGGACTCAGAAATTTTTTCATGGGGGTGCGGAACATTTGTAAAAATTTAGGCCCCGAGGTATATAAGTAAAAAAATTGGTTCGTATCGGGTCGGTTCGAGTCGGGTCGGGTCGGTTCGAGTCGGGTCGGGTCGGGTCGGGTCATGTAAAACAAAAGAACATCAAACTAAATTGTTGATATGGTCCTCTTAGTAGATATGCCCTTCTAATCTCATCTCGTTGATTCACGTTATATGATTCAATCGGCTTGCGATTATAAGCATCTCAAGGAAGAGTTTCCACATCAACGAATTCGGAAGATGTATCAACTTTCCACTTGAGAAATCACGCCATAACGTCCCTACTCATGGTTCCTATCGGCTATCACAAACAAATTGATCTATAAGTTCATGGCTCCATAACATGTTACATAATGTATCAAGTATTCAAACACTAGAAATCATAATGTAAATCACACTAAAAATCATCTAAACATCATATACACCATTAAAAGACAAAATATCACCATCATCACTAACAAAATATAAATATATAACCCACCACAAAATAAATATCAGCACTAACAAGAAGCACATGTCTCCTGCTATCAAAAAAATCACTTCCGGTGGCTACCGGTTCCGTCCCACCCCACAAAAAATCATCAAAAATAACAAAGAAAATTACCCGTGTTCGATCGGCGGTGGCATGATGGCTGATTACGGTGGTATGCGGCTGTTGTTGTCGTTGATGTTCTGATCGCTGGCGTGCGTGCAGGGATGATAGAGAGCGGGAGAGAATATGTAAGGGTTTTGGGCTTGTTTATTTTATTTTAGTATGAAATATTGTTGATTTGTTGGGTTTGTTTATTGGGCTAAGACTTAGTAGTGGACCAGTTAAAGGTATTGGGTATTTGAGTTTAGTTATTTAGGTTTTAAAAGTTATATAATTTAGGTAGTGTTTTTTAAAAAAATAAGAGTTTACTAAAAAAATTTTAAAATATAAAAGGATAACACTTTTTACCTAAGGGGTGCGGACAAAAAAATTCCAAGGGGTGCGGACGGAAAATTTCAAGGAGTGCGGACGCAAAATTTCAAGGGGTGCGGACGAGATTTTCGACGGAACTTAACACTAATTTTTTTTTTCCCGGGGGTGCGCCCGCCCACCTTGGGCAACACTTCAGTCCGCCCCTGAAGTAAAGTTAAGACCCTTTGTATCCCCATCCGATATCTTTACAGACACTGGATGAGTTCACAGACTCATCTCCGGTCACAGGATATGATGAACCAGAAGATTCAAAAGACGATATAGGAACTTGCTTCTGAATCTGATTCAGTCGATTGGCGTCAATTCAACGGCTTCTAAAACCCAATCCTGATTCAATCAATTGGTTTCTGATTTTGGTTGTCGTCGAAATCCCCTTACATGTTTACAGCAAAAAGGTCGTGATACTTGCGAAGGTGTAGAGCGTCGTGATATTTGCAGTGTTTATGCGAAAGTGAAGGAGAACCAGGGGTGTGTGAGTAGGGTTTTTGGGAAGGTGAAGAACCAGGAGAGTCCTAACAGTCTCTTATTTTGAAATAAAAAAGTGTAATTGGGCAATTTCTTGTGTGGAGGGTAAATATATAATTAAAATATTTGATTGGGTAAATATATAATTAGGAAGGAGAAATATGTAAAAATACCTTAAAAAATGATTTAATCCGGTTAATTTTATATAACTTTGTTTTTAGTGATTTTTGGTTTAAAAGAGCAAAATAATAATAGTAATAGTAGTACTAGTAGTAATAATAATAATAACAACAATAATAATAATAACAACAACAATAATAACAACAACAAAAACAACAATTCAATCTTTTAACATCCGGTTAACATGTTAACCGGTAAGCCCTTTAATGCTCCTTAACATAAGAAAGGAGTGGTGTGCAACGCTGGTTAACATGTCATGTCACCTTTAACACCATAGCTTTTAGGATACACCCCAAGGCCTAAAATTATAACTAATCACCAGTTTCATATTCACTTCATTTATTATTATTATTATTATTATTATTATTATTATTATTATTATTATTATTATTATTATTATTATTATTATTATTATTATGGGAAATTTCAGAGAATAGTAACAAAGTTTTAAAAGTATTCTAATTAGGTTACTGATGTTGTTTTTAGTTTTTGTAGTTTCATATTCACTTCATTTATTATTATTATTATTATTATTATTATTATTATTATTATTAATATCATTGTGTTATTTAGTTTTCTGCTATCCAAATTTTAGTTTAGTGAATGATAATTATGGTTTATAACTTTGGGACACAGATCTGATAGCACTCCATATGACATGGAATTGTATATCAAGAGACTGAATTTAGAAAAATACAATAGAAAAAAATGATTAACAACTTTTGAAGATTTGATGGGAGTTTGAAAGGGTCTCTTTCATGCTTTCACCTTTTTACCTTTAAGCTACTAGATTGTTTGTGGGATTGGATTGAATTAACAATTTGCAAAAGTTTCTTATAATAGCATATCATATGTGTGCGAAGTATACTAAAATGAATAGTAATTATTCCCCTTTGGATATGTATTTTTTTTTTTTTTTTTTGAGAATAGCTTGTCTAATGCTTGGTGTATTAAGTATTAACTAAATCATACTGTTTTTTTTTTAAACTATTACAAGTGAATAGTCAAATGTTATACTCATCACTAAAGTTACTGTTATAAATATATAAATAATGGTAGAGAATCCTGTAAAAAGTGCTCAAAGTGTGAGAAGTGTAAGAAGTGTATTATAACACTATATATAATACTATATAACACCATATAAACACCGTATAACAATATGTAACAACATATAATACCATATAACACTATGTTACACTATATATCATTATATAACAAATATAACACTATACATCTATCATAGACATGCTATTAGACAACCTATAGTGTTATATTTGTTATATAATGATATATATTGTTATATAGTGTTATATGGTATTATATGGTGTTATATATTGTTATACGGTGTTTATATGGTGTTATATAGTATTATATATAGTGTTATAATACACTTCTTACACTTCTCACACTTTAGGCCCTTTTTACACTATCCTTACCCTATAAATAATAATAATAATATATTTCTTTTCATTCCTTGAAGGAATGAAAAAAAAAAACACCCTTAGCAAGGAATAAAAATTGTTATATTTGAAAGGAGTTATATTCTTTTGAAATGCTTCATTACATTACCATATTATAACCAAATATGTTTTTTTTTTCATTGTATCAGAATGATTCATTATATTAGACTTTGTATATTAGTATAAGTTGTGGAATTGTTATGGGCTTATATGAATTAGATAGAAGCCCACAGCCTACCCAAAGGCCTGCTGCAATGAGAAAAAAACAAACTTGGCCCAATGGTTTTGGAGCTTAGCCGCCAGAACTCAAAGTCATAAAAAGGGCAAGCAAGAATGCGAAAGCTACGTAGTGCCTAGAGACTAGAGTTGCACAAAATAACTGGTTAATTAGCTATAACTGGTTATTAACTGAAATCATAACCGGTTAATAAACGATTTAGAAATAACCGGTTAGTGGTTATTTTTAGCCGTAGGTTAGTAATCGGTTATAGGAACCGGCTATTAACCGATAGACTGGTTAACCGAAAAATTCTAAAAAAGGCAAAATAACCGGTGAATTAACCGAATCGGTTAAAGTAATTAACCAGATCAATTGAAAAATAACCGATTAAAGTCAAAAATCAAATTAACTTGTATAACGGTTAAACGAACCGATTATTTAAATTAACTGGTTTGTGCACCTCTAGTCATGCTATTAACTTGTGCAAGCAAGCACCACAATTGGGCATAAAACACACCAATATTATCATGCGTAAGAACTATTTAAGACCGAGTTAAATGTATAGCATATAGCATACCCTACTTTATATTACAACTTTCATAGTATTATGGGAAAGTCATACGCCCTTTATATAGTTTGATTCCCAAAAGTCTTCATTTATTTGATGACGGTTAATAACTAACTCATTTTTCAAACATGAGAAAACTACATCGTGCTTTAATTGAGTGGGTTCGGTGATTGGGTTCACCGATCGGTAAACCATCCCGGCCAGTTGATTGAGTATGATTGATTGAGGGGTTTCAGTGTATATTCACATAATGTTTGAGTATGATTGATTGAGTTTAATGGTAGGTCCCAACACCTTTCAACCAATTACAAATTTTTTTAATTCTTTACCACTCTCTAGGTGTTTGAACCATACCTAGTGATTGAGTGCAAAATGGGAACTGGAATGGGGACTTGACAGGACATAATATTATTAGCTAGAGAATAACTCAAACACTCTAAAAACCATACCCTCCACCCTAATGATGAGTGGCCGTGACCCCAATTAAACACCGGCTTCAGCCTCTGTTAATGGGCGTTAAGCTCTTTGATCGTTAGCCGGCGAACAAAGTAAAGGTGAAAGTGATGAAAGGTGAGGGTGAAATTAATTGTGGGAGCTAATAAAATTTTTTCACGTCTCCCACTAAACTAAATTTTTTATTAAGATTTTAAATTTAATAATTTAAATATTATTTTAATAAGTGATGGATAGTTAAATAAGTAAAATCATTACATGATGCAGTAAAAGAAAGTGATGTGTTAATGATGATGTGGCGGACACTTTATATTGTATCAATTAAAAAGAAGAGTTAAATGTTTGGTTGGTTCCTGTGGTTTGCAAAAATCTAAAATTTGGTCCTAGTGGTTTACTAATTACATGTTTGGTCCCAAAAGTTGTCAAAAATGAACTCGGTTGGTCCCCTGACCAAACCTATGTTAAATTTCTTAGTTAACTATATGTGAAATTACTATATTACCCTTTAACAATTAAAAGAAATAAAAAACCAATAAAAAGGACTCATCTTCTTCAACCTCCCATCCCCTGTTCTTCCCTCTCTCTTTAAAACCCACCAGGCCACCATCTCCACCTTCAATCCATCACCACCACATCCACCTCCACCTCCACCTCCATCGTCACATTCAACGCAGTCAACCCCCAGCCTTCAATTAACAATCGCACTCCAACCCAACCCAGCCCACCCAGGCCACCATTGACACCTTCAACTCAAACGCAATTGTTCACAATCGCATTTTCTACCCATTTCAACACAGTCACAACAGCCCCAAAACTTTTCATAATTTAAACTAAAGGCAACCTAAATCGACGTTCCTGACCCATCTTTGTATCGGTTTTTGAGGAAAAAAACCCAACAACGATTAAAGAACTATGGAATTAGGCTAAGGTATCAAGGAGTACAAGGACACAGCCTTAAACGGGTCGATTGAGTAGATGTACGTACACTGAGATGGCATCTTGCCACAACTCCGCCACCGTTGCATCCAAGTAATTAAAACAGCCACCATTCCAGCTAAGCTTTGCAAGAGAGAATCTACAAAGTAATTCCACAGCTCAAATATCAAGTTCACTTTGAAGAAGGTTAGACCCCGATCAGAAAAGCTCAAGACCACAAACAAGGCTTCAAGGCCTAAGACCACAAACAAGGCTTCAAGGCCTAATCTGTGTGATTATAAAGCTCAAGACCCTTGTCTTCAAAATACATGTTAATTTGGTTTTATCCCTACAACACAACTGCAAACAAAGTAAAATTACAAAACATTAAAAATCATCGATAATAAGGGTGTTAAAAATGTGAAGAATCTCACCAACATTGATTTGAACAATATTATTACGATCAATCTTTGTTTCCTCATACTGGTGGTAGGTTGTAAACAAGATATGGAGAAATTAGAAGCGTACAGAGCATCTTCTTTATATCTTTTTTTATTTCTTTTAATTGTTTAAGGGTAATATAGTCATTTTACACATAGTTAACTAAGAAATTTAACAGAGGTTAGGTCAAGGGACCAACCGAGTTCATTTTTGACAACTTTTGGGACCACGCGTGTAATTAGTAAACCACTGGGACCAAGTATGAAATTTTTGCAAACCACAGTGACCAACCAAGCATTTAACTCTAAAAAGAATGAAATTACTACAAATGTTCTAAGAGCGTGGGGTATGGTAGGACGGGGGTTTGGGGCAAGGGTTGACACGTGGAGTTCGAGCCTCCCCGCTGGTGAGTGACGTGTCCGTGGGGTATGGCGGGGCGTGGCTAGCCCGATGTGGCTTGGCCAGGTGTATTAAAATAAAAAAAATATTAAACATGGCCTGCTATGCCCTAGCCAACAAGCCAATAAGAGCCGGTCACATAGGATCGCTAGCATGCCCCACGCCCGGCCTTAAACTCCCGCCCAAGGGGACACGCCCAAACCCAAATCCACCCGGGGTGGTGACTTGGGCGTTTCTCTCCAACTCACGCCCCGCCCCATACCCCATAGTCTAAGCACAAGAGCTCTTTTCATCGATGGCAATGACATTTATCTATTTTAATGACCATTTTAGTTGCTTTAGAGCGAAAGAGGAAGTGGAAAAACCCTAATGAGAGATGAAAAACTTATGTGTATGTGTATGTGTATGTCGGGTTATATCGTATTTATACGGACTGCAGACTTTGACCCATATTACATAAGTGGGTCCGCCTAGATAATTGTCATGTGTTCTCTAGGTAATTGCTTTATTAGATAGTATAGATTCAATAAAAAAATACTTGATCTTATTTTTTATAGTTGTTTTAGTTAACCACAATACACATAACTCATACACCTTTTGTATATTCTACACATCTGTATTTCTTATTTTTTTTTCATACAATAAGAGATTTGGAGAGATAAGAGATAGTCTAAACTCTAAATTGTAATATATTATTACTTTATGTGTTTGTATAACAGGTAAATAGTTGCTTTTGAATAAAAGAACTTCATGACTCCTATATTTAAAAATTTGTGTTCTTAATTAACTTGGGAACAAAGAAACAAATTCGTAATAATGTAAACTAGTTTATATTGATGTCGTGTGTTGTGGTGAATCTGAGCAAATGATAATATAAAACAAACGTGATTTGAAAATAAAGCATATTGTTTAGAAAGCCAAACCATTAGAACGGCTTAGTTTATCATCGTACCGTTTTATAATACCAAATAAATACTTTATTTTGAGTACAGTTATAAAGGAATGTCGGGGAAAAATCAAGCACAACTACGTACTTAAGCTTTTAGGAAAAAGTTATAAACGTAAATTATAGAAGAAGTATCAAATTAGTCAAATTAATCGATAAATTAATATATGTTATAAAAAAGAAAAAAATTTAAAATATGTTATTAAAAGTAAATATAATAGTAAACTATTATAATATATTAAATAAAAGAATAATGAAAAGCTATATATTATTATAAAAAGGATTATTGGATTTTAATAATCTTAAGTTTCACCTGTTGGCCGATAATAATCTCAACTTTAAAAATTCTCTCTAGTGATCCCAACTTGTAAAAATTTGACCGCCATTGATCCTTTTCAAACATATAATAATTTGGTATACTCAATAGATTCAATTACACCTAGAGACTCCTTAATTGATTTAAGTGCAGCTATGTTAGAAAATGATCAATGACGACCAAACTTTTACAAGTTGGGATTATTAGAGGGAATTTTTAAAGTTGAGATTATTATCGGCCAACAAATGAAACTTAGAATTATTAAAATCCAATAACCCTTATAAAAATAAAGTTATTATTCATCGTAGTTCATCAACAACGATTTATTTTTGTTTATGATTCGTGTATGTCCCCTCACGTTATATTATAATGTGAGGGAACATACACGTATAATAAACAAAAATAAATCGTTGTTGATGAACAACACCAATATTATCTTTTTTTTAACGCCCAAACAAAAAACAATTTATTAGAAACCGACTAAAACCATGCGTAGTGGTAAGGGTGAATAATGCCCTCACCCTTGGGCATTTTCCACAATGTAGTACAGTCAGCAATGGACATTATTGGGTGTTTTTCTAAAATGGGTGTAGTGGGGATGTGGTCATTATGTTAAAAGGGTGTAGAGAATTAAATTTAAATAAAAAAGCTATTGGCCAAAAAGGAAGCTCAAAAGTGATTGGCCAAAAAATTGCCCCAACAACGTGATTTAAAACACGACAAAACAAAAAAAAGGCCAAACACGCCCATGCGTAGTGGTTGGTCGGCGTGATTGGGCGACATTGAGCACAAAAAACGCCCCTTTGCACAGCCACTACGGGTGGTCTAATAGAGAGTTAGCCCAAACCACTGTACAAGAGAAGTAGCACCAGACATTAACATTTAAACACATCATGATTATGACCTTGATCGATTGATGCTTGAACACCAAAATGAAGATGAAATCCGATCCGGCAAGGAAGACGATGTGAACGGATAGAGAAGTGTACATTAAGTCTTTACATTTAGAGATTTACTGTACCATCTGTAAAACTTTCCTCCCTAAAACGGAGATTCTAATTTAGAGCAAAAAGTAGACAAAACTCTATTTTTTTCCTCTAAGTTTATAAAGATAAAGTGGGTTTAGAGAAATTGATGTGAGTTGGAGCATTCTTATTGGAATCTATATCTCAACCCTTAAAAAACACCTTTTTTTTAATTTTATCTTTAAATTTTGTTTAACCTCCGACATCCCATGTCCATGCCCATCTCTATCTCTATATTCTTTTTTTTATTATTATTTTTTTCTCTTTCTTTCATGCTTGAAAAACAAACTGAAACACTTGAGGTGCGATCTTTAAAATTTAAAGATTTGAATACTGAATATCTCTATATAGAGACGCATTATCACATAATCTTTACATTTTAGAGATAAGGATTACGATGAAGAAGAAAAATAGAACAAATCTCTAATATCTGACTATGGGTGCTCTCGTTTGACCATGTGAGTGCTATGAGACTGCCCGGAGTGGACGTTAACCATCTTCCACCTCATCAAAACCCAACATCAAACACCACGCCATGGATGTGAAACTGGTCACCAAAGAGGTGGCGTGAAGGGCTTAACGGGTGTGAAGGCTTGGGGTGTGACTGTGTGGGGCTAGAATCCTTTCTAACCAATCCACACCCAACTCACATTTTTTAGTATTATTATTATTTTTAAATTTAAATGACTAAGTTTTACCACTACACTCTATGTATTTTAGTTAAAGACTTATGTCTAAGTTGTAATTTAGAAGAGAACCCAAATTAAATGTATAGCATGCGCAAATTATTACTTACAACTTGCATGCCACTATATGCGAAAGTCAAATGCGAAAAAAGTCTTGATTTATTTGATAAGCATTAATAAGTTTTGTTAATGTTTTCAAACAGGTTAATTAAAGCTACACCTGCTATAACTTCTATAAATAGGCAACTTTCATGATTAACATTAGTGTATCAAGCCCTTGATTGTAAGCACACTAGCTAGCTCTTTTACATCAATGGCAATGAAATCTATCATCTCAATCACCATTTTGGCTGTTGTTTTAGTGGCAACACAAGCTCAAGCGCTAGGAATCATTCCGGATGTTAACGTTGGTACTTTGGTAAACATCAATGGAACTGTATCTTGTTCTGTGAATGCCAGTGTTAGTGGCACAACCCCAGCCCCTCCCTTTCCAAGTAAGATTACCATTCCAGCTTTATGGTTTATGCTTTCATCACATCATAGAATGTGTACCAAAAACTGAAAAAAAGGAAAAAAATAATATTATAATTATTTTAAATTATATATGCATATTCTATCGAGCTGGGGGTCTCACTAGAAGCAGCCTCTCTATTCCTACGGGGTAGAGGTACATCTTACCCTCCTCAGACCCTACCTTTGCTTTGCTATTGGTGGGATTTACTGAGCATGATGATGACGGTATGCACATCCTAGGATAAAGTGTATGTCATTCATCTCGTTAATAACTGATCAAAGTGAAATGCTTTTCCAAGTGATGCGAAAAAAGATTAAATCGCTCCTAAAGTTATTTTTTTTAATATCTAAGTTACTAGTTAATTAGCAAGTAAAAACTTAAACTCTATGATTATTGAACCGCATTGAAAAAAAAATCCAAAATGGATCATGTGATTTCTATTAGGGCTGTAAACGAACCGAACGTTCAGCGAACAGTTCGTGAAACGTTCGGCGGGAAGTTCGTTTATGTTCGTTCGTTTATTAAACGAACGAACATGAACAAGAAATTTCGTTCGATTAGTTAAATGAACGAACATGAACAGGGGTCTCGTTCGTTCGATTGTGTTCGTGAACGTTCGGTAAGGCGTTCGTGAATGTGGTCGTGAACATTCGTTGATTTGCGTTCGTTTATGTTCGTATATTTGTGTTTTAATTGAAGATCTTTGTAATTTCTTATATTTTATTTGTACTTTTTGTAATATTAAAGTTTTGTTTATCTTATTACCCTAACAATGAAACTAGGAAACTCACTTTCACCTTGTTTATGCATCATTTCCCTTTTATTTCTCATTATTTACACCGGCAAATACGATCGACCTTTGGGCCAACTATCTTTATTCTTCTCCGCGTTCGCCAAATCTATTTGTGTTCGTTTGTGTTCGTGAACCGTTCGCGAACACGCTCATTTTCTTAATGAACGAACACGAACATAAAATCCCGTTCGGTAAGTGTTCATGAACTGTTCGTGAACACATTTATTTCCTTAACGAACGAACATGAACAAGGCCTTGTTCGTGTTCGTTCGGTTCATTTACAGCCCTAATTTCTATATATTTCCTTGTTCACAGATGCTACAGTCGCCCTATCATGCGGTGGAAGAGTGATTGCCACAACCATGACAAATAACATGGGAATGCTTAACATTATGGTCATGTTAAATCAATTTCTTCCAATTACTCTTAGCAACATCACATCATCTTGTAGACTAGTTGTTGTCACACCACTCTCGACTTGTAACGCAACTCTGCCATCAAACGGAACTCTAGAAGCGCCACTACGATTCGTTAATAGCACCGTTATTAGCACCACTAGTGGGCTTAGAAATTCTCTGAATTTTTTAGCACCGAATTTCACCTTGCGCGTCCAAGCTTAGATTATTCTGAGTTTGCTACACTGTAATGTACGAATAAAGGATTATTGTGTTTAGTAACACAATATATATATAATGTATGAATAAAGGAACATGCTGGGTATGTTTGTTTATCTATTCCCTAGTTAATTAAGAACACTACTCTTTACATATACGACATTGAATTTGCGAGCCATGCATGGATGTTTTTTATTTTATTTTATTCAAAAGCTAATATTGACCTATTATACCAACAAACAAAAGGAATACCATAATGCAACTATTAGACTATAAAGTATGTAAACTTTATGATATAAGATAACCGAATAAAATTATCATGATCCAAGTCTCTTATTGTTCCAAAAATACTAAGAAATGGAGATGAAATGTGTTGGAGATATAGGAAAGTCATATAGCAATTCATGATTTACTTTCCATGTCATATTTATAAATTAAAAGTAAATAAAAAAAAAACCTTACACGTTATCATTTTTTTAACGGCAAGGAACGATGTGTCAACCATCATGACACCTGGTGCTATGGCCAAGGTCGACTACTCGGCCGCCGCCAGCCCCTTGGCTCTCCCAGATGTGCGGAAAGCCGGAAACCCGACCTCCACCCGCCCGAAGGCACGGCAGTGGAATAATCGGTAAAACCCCACCTCCCATCCAAGACGAACCAGCGCCACCCGTATTCGCCCTTCACCTGGATGCCGCAGAAAATAACGGAGAAAGTGGGAGTCGAACCTAAATCCCAAAGAACACTAAGTCTTTCTCCAACCACTCCACCACTACCTTAAAAGATTCTATTTTTCACAAAACAAGAACAAATATTATAAGTTGAGTGGCTTTTAAGGTAAATACAAAGTTATGAGTTTTAATTATTTTTTTCCTTAACTAATTGATAATTGATAAACATTAATATATCACAAGACCTTTAAATCTGCGAGGGCATTGAGTGTTTCTGTTAATGTAAAAGCTACTGTATGCAGATAGATGAAATTTTGTGGATTATATCATAAAAGTTAGACCATGTAGAAATATGTCAAATAAAATTTAAAGCTTTTAACATAAAATACTAACTCATATACGTCTAGAAAAAAAAGTATAACTAGTTTTTTTAGCTCGCGCGTTGCGGTTAAACCGAGTAAATGATAATGTAAAACAAACATGATTTGAAAATAAACATGTTGTTTAGAAAGCCAAACAATTTAGTTTATTATTGTATCGTTTTATGAAACCAAATAAATACTTTATTTAAGTCTTTAGAAAAAAATTATAAACGTAAATTATTAAAAAAAGTATCAAATTTAACGATAAATTAATATATGTTCTAAAAAAAGAAAAAAAGAATTATTAAAAGATGGTATAAGAAATATATGGTTTTAAAAAAGGGAAAAATTAAAAATATATTATTAAAAGTAAATATAATAATAAACTATTATAATAAATTAAATAAGTTATAAAAATAAAGTTACTATTCACTTTTCTTCGTCAACAGATGCCAAATAAATGCTTTATTTAGAGTGCAAATTCGTTTCTAACAAAACTTATAACAAAATATCGGGGAAGAATCAAGTACAACTACGTACTTAAGTTTTTAGAAAAAAATTATAAACGTAAATTATTAAAGAAGTATCAAATTAATTGATAAATTAATATATGTTCTAAAAAAAGAAAAAAAGAATTATTAGAAAAATGATACAGGAAATATATGGTTTTAAATAGGGAAAAAATCAAAATATGTTATTAAAAGTAAATATAATAATAAACTATTATAATATATCAAATAAAAGAAAAACAAAAAAAAGCTATATATTATTATAAAAACAAAGTTACTATTTATCGTCCTTCGACAATAATATTTATATAATATATAATATATAATTCTAAAAAAAGAGAAAAGGAATTATTAGAAAAATGACATAGGAAATATATGGTTTTAAAAAAGGGAAAAGATAAAAATATTTTATTAAACGTAAATATAATAATAAACTATTATAATATATTAAATAAAAGAAAAATAAAAAAAACTATATATTATTATAAAAATAAAGTTACTGTTCATCGTCCTTCGACAACAATATTTATATAATTAAAGATACGAATTTTGAGCGTAGATATTTGAGCAATGTTGAAATATCAATTCAAGTTTGCAACTTGTTTTGTATAAGACTTTTTCTTAAGGGTTAACTGCTTTTCACGTGTAAACTTACTCTTTCGGAGCTATGTTCAAAGACCGACTACTCGACCACCGCTAGAAAGCGTAGCACACCCCTGATGCACGGGAACCCCGTGGAATGGGTAAACCCTCGCCCCCCGTTGGACTCGAACCCGGGTTGAATCCTGAGCCGAGCCTTCACCCGGATGTCACAACCACTGCGCTGTAGATGGAATGACTACTTTTTTTTTTGAACGGCAAATTTGGATCACTAACGGACCACTGGAGTATCATCGTGCCACTAGCGGAACCACCCGATCATATCCATCTCCACTAGGCATAATGCCTATACACCAATTCAGAGAAAAACCTAATAAATATGAGAAAAACCTCTTTTGTGGGAATCAAACACAGGACCTTTTGATCCAAAAGCTTTATCCCACCCTGAATATGCCAATCGGCTATAAATCCATGGACTTTTTGTATAAGACTTGTTGGGGTTAGTTTGCAACTCTGCCATCAAACGGAACTCTACAGGCCCACTACGATTCATTAATAACACCGTTTTCGTTGCATAATATACTTCTATAAATATTGACTGAAAATGGCTACGTTTGTTTGTTTCTTCCCAAGTTAATTTAGAAAACTACTCTTTACATATATACAACATTGACTTTGCGAGTCATTTTTTTTCTTGAACGGTATACATCATTAACAACGGACGGACCTCAAATAAAGGACCGTCAAACCTTACAAAATGTACAATGGATAATTAGTCCAACTAATCCATTCTACCGATTTAAACCTAGAGCGATTACCTCAATACACAAGGCTTTACCTCATGAATGATTATTTATTTATTTTTACTCATAAATGATTATTTATTTAAACATTTCTTTATCAAACATCACAAGGCTTTACCTCAATACACAAGCCTCCTCCATCCATCCATTTTAAGGGAGATAGTTTAAGACTAGTGGTAAGAATCTAAATCTTGCTTGTTTTACATCTTATTTAGTGTTTACTTGCACAAGTATGGTCACCAAAGAGATGTTAACAAGTGTTTTGTCTTAACAAGTAAACTCATAGTTAAAAATGGAAATTTTGGAAGTATATATGAATGTATATTGAGCCGTGTATATGCATGTATGCATATATGGGATTGTTGTTTGTTAAACTGTATTGTAACTACTTGTTAGATGTTACATTGAGTTTATGTTTCACTAAAATGAAAGTTGTATATGGGTGATTTGAGCAGAAAATTGTGATGGATATGTTGAGGATGTTAAGTGCTTGATTAGTATGCTAGAACATAAGAAAAGTATGTTTTAATGACGAGAATTGAAGACACATACATGCATGATAAACAAATAAATGCTTGTTGATAAAACACACCAATATATTAGTAGCACCCACATCTCTATCTCTATCCCTATCTTTATAATTTAACTAAAAATTATAATTATATAAATTTACCTCTAAATTCTTATTAGATTTTAGTATACCTCTCACATTTAATTCTCCATCTCTATCTCTATATTCTTATTTTTTGTTATTTTTTCTCGTTCTTCCATTTACAAATTTAACTATCAACTATTTTGTCTTACTAACCCTTTTTTTATTCTAGTAATTTTTATACAATTTTTACTTATGACTATATGATGATAAAAATTATCTGGGTTAGAGGCAAATGACGTAACGTGTAAGATTTTGAATCATTAAGTACAAATGTTGTCAATTTTAAAGGAAAAAACAATCTTTGAAATTTGGTATAAACATAAAGACCAATTTTTAAAATTTACTCTAATAGTTATGTAATTCTTAAGCTAAAATTCGGTCTTGGAGCTAGAGCTAACTGTAATAAAAAGATTCTTGTTTTTAAGGATGTTTTTTTTTTTTTGAAAAAATACATTGTTAGTTCATTTCGAAGATTGAGAATGGTAATGAAGTAGAAATTCTTATTGTTGTATCAATATTACAATATATATAGTTTTTTTACCTGGACACTAAACTGTACAATTTTTTTTATTCATAAAGGTTAAATTGTAGATAGTTGATAAATCACTAACTTAAGTGGAAGGTTTACTAGTTTTGTATAAATGGGTAATAAATATAATTAAAGATGCGGAGACATTAGAGTTTTTTTGTCAATGCTTTTTATATCAAAACTACTTGTGCATTCCGATGGTCTTCGTCCATAACTATAATGAATTTATGGTTCCTTAACAGAAATTTATATAAGATATTGTTCGGGCTTAACAAGGCTATTATTTATTTATATAAATATAATTACATTTTTATTCATATGATACAATAAAATATATGCTTATATAAGAAAACTATTATAATAAAAATTATCTAACTAAATACATAAAATAGCTACACATAACTAATGAATAACAAACGACATTTTTAGTGCAATTTTTTTTATCTTTTTTCTTTTATATATCGGCTACTTTTGAACTAAAAAATTTTAGCACGTACCCCTCAACTTTTCTTCTAAATTCGCTAGTGATCATGTGTAACTAGAAAAGGAAGGAAACTCAACAATAAATGTATAGCAATATGCTTTGATTTATACTACAACTTGCATAACACCATGCTGAGGTTAATCACACCTGAGATTTCTATACACAAAAGTCTTCATTTATTTAATGATTGTTAATAACTATTGATCTGTTTTCAAACATAGTAAAAGCTTAATGATCTGTTTTCAAACATAGTAAAAGCTTTATTGTGGTTTAGCTTCCCTTGTAAGTTATAAATAGGCAACTCTCATGATTAACATAGTGTCAAGCCCTTCATTGTAAACACAATAGTAGCCCTTTTACATCAATGGCAATGAAATCTTTCATCCTCCTAATCCCCATTTTGATTGTAATTTTTGTTGGAACACAAGCTGAAGCTCAACTTCCTCCTACTACTGCTGGCGCTTCATTTAACATAAGTGGAATTGTCTTGTGTTCGACGGATAGCAGCGTTTATAATGTCGCAACCCCAACCCCTCCGTTCCCAAGTAAGATCACAACTCCAACTTTTTACTTCATACTACGACCACCCGTAGTGGTTAAGAAAAATAATGCCCCCACCATGGGGCATTATCCGACACGTGTCATCCCAGTCAGCATGGGGCGTTATTGCAAAAGTGGCGTAGTGGGAATAATGCCCAAATAATCCCCCTTCCAATCATTAAAAAGGATAAAAAAAAGAAACTTATTTAAAAAGTTGTTTGGTCAGTATCTGTCATCCCACTTGGACCACTAATGCCCCTTCCCATTGGTCAGTCAAACTCCTCATACTCATCCAAGTTGTTGCTTGAGCGTTTTTAATAAAACGACGGACCACTTTTTTTTCAAAAATTTTGCAAAATAACGCCCTATGTAATGGTGGGGGAGGCGTTTTTGGGCGTTTTTTTTGAAATTTAAAAAAAAAGCCCCACTACACATAGTCTAACATCACATCTTTTAAAAGCTTTAACACTTAGCTTGTGCACTGAAAAACTCAAAAAAATTTAAAACTATATGATTTAAAGTTAAACATATACATCTTATTACAAAAATGATTACACTGAATTCTTTAATAATTGCTCTATATAATAGCTCAAGCAAACAACCAAACAACTGACCTAACCTTTGCTTATCTCATATTTAACCAATTGATCATGTCTAGTTTGGCATGATGAACAGTTGAACCTTTGCCATTTCAAAAGGTATAAATATTAGTTCAAGAATTAGTGGCAGACTCAGGAAATAATTTTAAGGGATACGAACGAGGGGTTTAACTAAATTTTCAACGGTGCGATTAGGATTTTACCCTATAAAATACACTATTTTTTCCAAGGGGCCCGCCTGCCCACCAGACCTTTACCTAGGTCTGCCCCTATCAAGAATAAGGCAAGTGAAATCCTCACCTTCCTCTGGCTAATCACCGGTAGTCTGTTCGATGGCAACTAAACATGAGGGTTCCGCTCGTTGTGGGACTTAACCCAACACCTTATAGCACGAGCTGACGACAGCCATGCACCAACAGACTGCCGGTGATAAGCTAGAGGAAGGTGAGGATGACGTCAAGTCATCATGCCCCTTATGCCCTGGGCGACACACGTGCTACAATGGTCGGGACAAAGGGTCGCGATCTCGACGCTGAGGGCATCCCCGAAGCGTGGGGGATTTTGTGACATTTCTAATCTGGTTGTCTTGTATTTCCAACAAGCTGTTTAATCGTTGGCATGTTGAATCATATACATAATGGGCTGGTTTAACGCCTAAAATATATATACTATGAATCTAACTTTGCTTTTGTTGAGACATTTATTAGTTGATTACAAGTTAAAACTTATAATTTAAACTGTGTTTATTGAAACGTTTAAAAATCCAAAATGGATGTGCGTATGTTGTTTATATATGTATTTTATCTTCCACAGATGCTACAGTTCAATTATTATGTGATGGAAATGTGATAGCCTCGACCACAACAAGTGAATCGGGAGGATTCTCTTTTCTCGTTCGGCTTCAAGCTACTCTCACCACTGTTTTAGCATCTTGTAAGGTAGATGTTGTTACACCACTCTCGGCTTGTAACGCAACCCTACCTTCAACCTCCCCGTCTCTTGAAGCCTCACTACGAGCAACCATTCAAAGCAGCGTGACCACTAGTAAGATTATTACATCGCCATTCCAAGTGATGGGAAGTTTATGATTTGAGTTTGCTTCTATGAATAAAGAAAGATATAGACTTCTACATTATTTCCTCTACAAAATGTATGAGTAAAGGAAGATATCGATTTCCATAATATTTCCTCATGCTTGCAACGATATGTGCTTAGTAACATAGTGGAGAGTTCAAATGAGAAGAAATTTTTTGTAAGAAGAAAAAAGAACAAATTTCAACCAATAAGAATGCTTTATTTTACTTCATTTAATATAAGTATTTAATGTTATTATAAGGGTACATTGGTAAATCTACATAGGTCATTAATTTATAGTCTTCCTCTTTAATAGCTAATACATTAAACAACTTTTTGTAACTTATCTTCAAAATATATATATTTTTTTAAAAAAATAAAATAAAATAATTTAAAGTGTAGGATAAATTAGAAGTTGTGTAGGATAAATTACGAGTTGTGTAAGATAAATTTCAACGTGTAGGATGAATTTCGAAATATGTAGGACAACTTTTTGATGTGTGTAGACAAAAAAAGTTAGTGTGGAGGATAATAGTCTTTATAACTAATTAATTAGTCAAAAATGATAATAAATGAGATAAGTGAAAAACTATTTAATGTTTTACAAAATTACCCTTTGTTCTTTTTCTTCTCAATTAATTTTTCTTCTCAAATGAACCTTCCTCTAGTAACATAATATACCATGATATAATGTATGAATAATATAACTATAATTGACACTAAGTTGACATAAAAAGATTTTAGTAATCTCTCTTAGTAAAGAACTGTAAACCAAAACTAATCTTAAGATAGTAAAATATAAACAAAAATTATATATATATTACTGATGACCACAATAACCAGATACAATAATGGATCATGACCCATCTCTCCAAGTTTATTATTGTATGAAAAAATTGGGAAATGGAGATGTATTGTGTTGAGATATATATACTATGCAACTCATGTACATATATATTGTGTACATCCTCATATATATTTACGCCATAATATGTACTCAACCGTAGCATTAGAGAGGAATCCAGCCCTGTTGATCATGCAAAATAAGGAAAGTTAGAATTCGTTTAATAAATCAATGGTAAAATGCAATATTTCAACTGTATACAACAACCATTTAATTCAACTGATGACTTATAAGTTATATCCCACTATTTCAACTTTCTACAGCAACCATTTAATTCAACTGATGACTTATATCTCAGATAGGGCTCAACATATGGGCCTAGACTGGGTTAGGTCCGGCCCATCAGATCCAGCCTACCACCCCCTTTATAAATCATATGCAACAGTGGCGAAGCTTGAGATTTCTGACCTGGGGGTCGAAAACGTATATACCTAATAAAATTATAAAACCGGGGGTCGAAACGTATATACCTAAAAGATTCTATACGAAAACTACAAATGAGGGAAAAGTTCGGGGGTCCCCCCCTCCCCCTGATATGCAACATATACTACTTACCTTTGGGAATACTACAATTAGTTCAACCCGACAACAAGACACAACCCGCCACATTCGATGTAGCAACAGCAGCATGCTTACCAATTTTTACCTTTAATGCAACAAATTGCAAACTTCAGTAAAAGTGGTAAACATGTTACATCGCTAAATGAATAATGTTGTGTATATGGTAAAATGTGACTAGTATATGTGTTTTTCGGGCCTTAAATAAAACAGCTAACCGGATTTAGTATTCAAATATTACCTTGATTAACCCTGATTCCGTACCACATAAAATCATGTCATTGGCTGTAAGTATGCTTGTTATCTTGCTGCCTACTGATAGCCTTCCAACTTTATGGTGTGCCCCTCTCAACCAAATCTGGTATTTAAAAATGTGTTACAAAATATAGAGGTAGCCTTTGTCACAAATATAAGGGACAAAGTCATATTGGCCTTTGTCACAAATATAGAGGTAGCCTTTGTCACAAATATTACTAGGAGGATGTTGTTATGAATATTGATTCTTGGTTGTGTGATGTTAATCATCATATTCGACACAGTCGAGGGTAATCGACACAGACAAGGAATCAGAACGAGTATTCCGACAAGGAATCAGAACGAGTATTCCGACAAGGAATCAGAACGAGTATTCCGACAAGGAGTCATAACAAGTACTCCCCATGTCGTCACATGCCTTAAAGTTCTTGTAATTATCCCCCCCCCCCCCCCCAAAGCCTTTGTCACAAGTATAAAAAAATGTACCAATATTGTAAAAAAGGAATATTGGATTTTAATAATCCCAACTATTCGTCGTTGGCTGCCAACAGTCCCAACTTTAAAAATAACTACTGGCGGACCCAATTATTAACATATTGGCCTCCTATGGACCCTGGCTAACAAAACCCTAACGCTGTTAGTCTCCAGTCGCCAAAAAACGCTTTTTTGCTGGAAAACTCATTTTTGGCCGGAAAACTCAACATTTTCATCCCAAACCTCTTTGTAACCTTATTTCGGACCTTTATGAACTTTTTTTCTAGTAAAAGCCCCAATTGTTAAAGTCGTCGGAAAACTCCTTTTTCGCCGGAAAACTTCTTTTTGGCCGGAAAACTCAACTTTTTGGCCGAAAAACTCAAACATTTTTGTCCCAAACCTCTTTGTAACCTTAGATCAAACCTTTAGAAACCTTTTTCTAGACAAAAACGGTTTTCCGGCGACCGGAGACTAACGGCGTTAGGGTTCTGTTAGTAAGGGTCCGTTGGTGGCCAATATGTCAATATTTGGGGCTACCAGTGGTTATTTTTGAAGTTGAGACTATTGACGGCCAACGACGAATAGTTGGGATTATTAAAATCCAATATTCCTTTAAAAAAATGTAAAGGGTATATGTTGCACCTCTATATTGCTTGATGAACAACTGGTGCTAAAGTATATAAAGTCTTCTACAATGCTCATTGCTACAACATTTGCTCTTTTTTCTGGTACTACCGACACTTGACCCTTGCTTTGTTTTCTCCAATCCTGCATTTAGTTATATAGTTAATTAGTAGCATGTTTATATAGTGTTTTACTACTTAATCATAGTATTAACTTAATCCAAACCTTAATTCTTGATCCATCAATAGAGGTACTTGCACTATATAGCCAGTCTTTGTAGAGTGCTATTGAATTGATAGGCTTGCTTTGCAATCTCCAGCTCTTCGACGGAGCTTTGATCTCTTGTTGTCGATTGTTTCCGATTATTAATTCCTGCGACATTTATCAATAAAACGACTCGTTATTTTAATATAATGATTCCCGAAATTTTTAAATTTTTGATTTTAAAGAAGATAGAAACCTGTATGCTTGAGTCCATGCACCCTATGTAAACTTTCCCTTGGCAAGCCTTTATGCATTTCACATTCTTGTTCTTGAAAACATCCTTCACTTTTCTTGATGAATCAATCACCTACACGACATCATAATCTTCTAACGTGTGTACATTTAGTGTTCGTTGCGACTTGTTGTCAGTGGCGGACCTACCACAGTCGTGGGTGGGCGGCCGCACCCCTTGAAAAAAAAATTTAGTGTATATTTTAGGGAAAAAAACCAGACCGAACCCCTTGAAAATATGATGGAACGCCTCATCCGCACCCCAACAGATAATTTCTGGGTCCGCCACTGCTTGTTGTGACCATAATTAGTTTTAAATGTTTAGAAACATGTTTTTTAAATTATCTAGAGGTCGAAAAACCAGTTTGGAATTAAACGGTAGAATACAATTAGCTGTTCATTATCTACTTTTGATTATTCACAACCGCATAATCACTTAATAATCCCTATTTACCTTCATTTTATGGCTTTGGGTAACCGCAAAAATCATTTCGCCGTACGTCTCAAGACTTTGAATCGAATCCTTGGTTGTAATTACTTCAACGCATTCCATTTTTCTTTTAAACATTTGCCATATCTGCCATCCGGAAAATATTTCATTTATTTCCATAAGCACACAACCATTCAACTAAAACAATGATTAAAAAATTAACCTTAATTACCCGAATCGTTTTGTCTGTAGATCCACTCAAAAGGTAATTCCCTGGTTCCAAAAGCGCAAAACATGTTACCGTCTTTTTGTGCTCCTTAACATCGGCTATAAGAGTCGTTGTTTGCCCTTTGATGTCCCAAACCTTAATTGACCCATTTGAGTATCCACCAAAAAGATATCCCCTATAGTAGATGAGTGAATTTACCGCTCCACTTCCATTGTAATTTGCCTCTAAAACTTGTGTGTGGACACAAGATATTCTCTGTTAATTAAAAAGACTAATTCAGTTAACCAAGAATTATTCTGCAACTTAATCATTTGTTATGCGTATAAAATCGCAAACTGCACGAAAAAGAAACAAATTTTACAATTTTTTCATGTTTCTAGCAACCAGTTTTAAATAACATCCAAAATAGAAACCAACTTATAATTATCACTAATTCAACCATCCTTATTTTAAATGATATCGCCTGTAGATTGCTTATGCGGCACTTGTACATGTCATCTCAACCGCCACATATGCAATGTATGCTCATGTGAAAAGAGAAAATACTAACATGTTTTAAAGAAAAATATAAATAAATATGGGAAAATTACAAAAATGGCTATTGACCAAAACCACTCTTAGATTTGGCCACCTCATGTGTCCTTAGAGCGACGCATCATGCACAGGATGCGCCTTTGGAAATCCATTCATCTATGCGTCTGGAAGGGCATGGGATGTGTTTGGAAGTGCATGGGACGCGTTTGGGCCCGCCTGCAACATTTGAAACGCCATGTGTCCATTTTTTATTGGGTGCTTGAGAGGTCTGCATATGGACACTTCAGTTGCTTGAGAGGTCGCTCCAATGGCCTTTTTTGAAAGTCATAGTGGTCAACGGCTATTTTCGTAATTTTCCCTTAATATAATTACTAAACGTCACATCGGCTACCATACGCATGCACGAAAATGATAAATAAGATCCCATTCACTATTTTTTTTTTTTTTTTGAAATTTAGCAAATAATGAACAACTACTTGTTGAACATGTCATTTTGTTGCTACAATCGGTAATAAAACTTTAACTTGGTTGCTAAAATAAAAAAAATATAAAATCAAAGAAAACTGTAAATTTTGTTTTTATTATGTGTAGTTCAACCTATAAGAAAACACAAAAGGAAAGAAATATAACAAAAATTACCCATTTATTAGGCATGTAATAGTCTGCAACTTTTAGCAATTCCTCTGCCATCCACGTTATACTCGAAAGGCGTCTGAGTGACTCTCTTACACCCTCTGATAGTTGAGTTAGTTTCTGCATGCCTGCATCACAAAACATATTATCAAATCTATATATGAAAGAACGCGTTAAAATTTAAAAAAAAAAAAAAAAAAAAAAAAAAAAGACAACATAAGGTATTAATTACCTCTACCAAAAGTGTAGTTATACATGCACAAACATGCTAACAATCTTTCTTCAACTTCCATCCCAGGATGCACATATTGCTCGACTGTACTTAACAAAATGTCACACGCTAAACACCTTAAATCATCGGGCCCCTTAACAATTTCACACCCGATCCATGCAATTGTCGTGAGGCAGTCTCTTGAGATTCTTTTGTTTTTGCATTTTAATCCGTCTTTCAAAGCATAGAAAACAGGATTCCCGAGTTTTATTATGTGTCGTGCAACTTTCCCGCACCAGATTTCTGTCCCATTTTCCTACATATTCATAAGCATGCTCAAATGCTCAATATATCTATATGTGCATTTACTAATAATGAGTCAATCCGTATGTTTAATCTCTAATGAATAAACTTTGACTTTTGCGGTCAACCAAACTATTTTTCATCTAAATAGTGAAATGGATGTTGTCGGCATTTCAAAGCCAACATTCTTCTTTCTGTAAGTCTCTTACATAAATGTAATATAATCATCTTTCTTACCAAAATATAATATGAACAGTAGTATGTTTGACCACAAAAGTCAGCCTTTGTAGTTAAACACTAGTTTTTGCCCCGCCCGCGTTGCGGGGCAATAAGCCGAATATTGCTCTCTCTTAACATGTATGTCTGTACAGAGGGCAAAATCGTAAATTATGGCGAAGTCATATTTTTAAATGAGAGCAAAATCATAATTTTCAGCTAGGGGGGAAAACATAATTTTATTTTGAATTGTGGGCAAAAACGTAATTTTGAGCTCAGGGCAGAATCGTAATTTTGAGCTAGAGAAAAAAACAACATTTTATTTTGAACTGGGAGCAAAAACATAATTTTAAACGGAGGGCGAAAACGTAATTTTAAACTGGGAACAAAATTAAAAGTGAGTTTTTGAACCGAGGGCAAAAGCGTAATTTTTAGCTAGAGGCAAAAATATAATTTTATTTTGAGCTGGGGGTAAAAACGTAATTTTAAATAAATGACGAAAGTGTAATTTTAAACTGAAAATAAAATTAAATTAAAAACGAGTTGATCCAATAGGGGAGTGCCAGACTGCGAGGCAGCTGGCACTACTCCCCCAAGCTTGTAAATGTATATGTTGGAAATAAGGGATTATAATTATCCTACCTGCAGCATATCATCTGACCAATCAATGTGTTTGACAGTATTCTTGTGTAATATTGAATTCAAACCAGCCTTCTTTACCAACCAAGCTATTGTGTATGGTTCTCCTGTCCATGCAAACGTTCCGCCGATATTTGATAATATAAACGCTGCTAATTCTTGTGCATCCGAGTTTTCTTCACAAGTCACCGACTCTAATAGGGTCTGAATTGCCACTTCCCTGTTCAAAACCTTATCAACTGATTCTTCCTGAAATTGTTTATCACATAAATGCATCAGTTGACAACTACTAAATATGACTATTGAGTTTGAAACTAACAAGAATAAGTTTAGGAATATTGGATTTTGATAATCCCAACTATTCACCGTTGGACGCCAACAGTCCTAATTTCAAAAGTAATCACTGTCAGTCTCAACTATTGACATATTGGCCATCAATGGACCTTGACTAACAGAACCCTAACGTCGTTAGTCTCCAGTCACCGGAAAACCGTTTTTGTCCATAAAAAGGTTTCTAAAGGTCCGTTCTAAGGTTACAAAGAGGTTTGGGACGAAAATATTGAGCTTTTCCGGCCAAAAAGTTGAGTTTTCCAATGAAAAATAAGTTTTCCGACGACTTTAATAATTGGGACTTTTACTAGAAAAAGGTTCCCAAACGTCCATAATAAGGTTACAAAGAGGTTCGGGACAAAATGTTGAGTTTTCCGGCCAAAAATGTTTTTCCGGCGACCGGAGACTAACGGCGTTAGGGTTCTATTAGTCAGGGTCCATTGGAGGCCAATATCTTAAAAGTTAGGACTGTCAGTGGTTATTTTTAAAGTTGGGACTGTTGGTGGCCAAAGGCGAATAGTTGGGATTATTAAAATCCAATATTCCATAAATTTATAAAGTGGGCCATATTAATCTTACCATAACATCCAATTGAAGCAACAAGCTAGCTGCTAAAAGCTTATATTCTTGTTGTGTTTGTTGGATAGCAAGCAATAAAACACACATAATATCCATGCCTCCTTCTTCTCTTAGTTTATGTAGCAGGCTTATTGATGTTGATCTGTAAATTTTATAGATAGATAATTCAGTACCGAAAAAATTACCATATATAAGCAATCTACCTATGATCACCATAAGGGTAGACGTGTCATTTTGATTTAGGGGTGTGAATTTCTGACACGACATGAACCTAGCACGAAATTCGCGGGTTTGGGTTTAGTCTAAATGGGTTCGGGTCAGTTTCAGGTTGAACCCGTTTAGCTAAAAGGGTCGGTTCGGGTCAACTGGGTCGGGTGGCGGGTTGACCTGTTTAACCCATGTATATTATATTATATTTTTTTAGAATATGTTTTATGTCATAAATTAAATTGGATGTGTATTTTCTGTCATAATTATAACTTAAAAAGAAAAATTGACATAAGATTTTATAATTTAAATATAATTGTATTATATAAATTTGTCTCTATAGAGTTAAATGTCATTTTAGTCCCTCTGGTTTGGGTCATTTTGCCAGTTTAGTCCAAAGGTTTCATTTTTCACCTGTGAGTCCAAAAAGGTTTTATCGTTGCCATTTTAGTCCACTGGGTTAACTTCATCCATTTTTTCTGTTAATGAGAAGGGCAATTCGATCAATTTATATGTAATATTGTTAACTTGAAGGGCAATTCGGCCATATAAAATGACCGAATTGCCCTTCTCGTTAACAGGAAAAATGGATGAAGTTAACCCAGTGGACTAAAATGGCAACGGTGAAACCTTTTTGGACCCACAGGCGAAAAATGAAACCTTTGGACTAAACTGGCAAAGTCGCCCAAACCACAGGGACTAAAATGGCATTTAACTCTTTGTGTTTATTTAGTAAATTTTAACTTTTAATATATTAATTTGTGGAAAAAAGTTTGGATTAACCACATAGACTATTCAGTTGGAAATAAGCAATCTCAAACTACATAATGAAAACAGCTTATTTCAGCCCAAAATAAGCACTTTTCTTCATCAAAACATTAAAAAAATGCTTATCAGCTTTATAAAAATGAAATAACTACATAAGGTGTTTAAATAAAATTGATTTTCTAACTAATTTAGAAAGGGTTGGCGGCGCAGCTTGTTGCCCGTCTACCTTCTGTTTTGATGTAAAATTAACAAGTTTTCTGGTTATATCAATCGTTTGTTTTTTGAAAAAAAAAAATGTAAAATGTTACACCAATAAAAAAAAAAAAATTAGAACGTACCGTGGCATTCTTAGAATTTCATGGAAGAATTCAAGTCCTACAAGTATGGCATGCTTGTGGTTGCTCAATATAAGAGAAACAAATGGAGAAATGGGAGTAAATTGTAAAACATGACATCTGCATTGTCCATCAAATCTCATACACTTCACAAGAATCGCCGCTAAAGATGTAACTTCTTCCAAACTACCCTTTCGTGGAACATTAACAAGACACGAGATCACTTTCGGTGAAATAATCGCCGCCAAGTGAGCGTTGTTCGTGGAGTGATCAAAAGCAGTCACCAACACTTGAATAATCATTAGCGACGCCGAGTGAGGTGACACAGAAAGTGATTTTACGCCACTTTTCGAACTCCTTGAAGAACAAACGATCTTAACTAATATCGGCATGAGTTCAAGAGTCTTAAGCTCATTTGGAGACGGCTTTATCAAATAAATTAAAACCGCTGCTTCATAAACATCTCGTTTCAAAGCATTCGCAAGATCATTCACGTTTAATCCTTTCTTCTTTATCTCATCAATAACCGACGGATTTGAAGAAACGATACTTGAGAGTATGGAAATTGAAGCTCTTGTTACCCCTTGCTCCTTTGAAGTTGATAGAGCCATTAGTAGTTGATCTAAAATTACGTCTTTAAGTAACGCGTATTTTAATCCCGGTTTGTTTGCTAACATTTCATACACAGTTGTAATTTCAACTGTCGTTGAATCATCATCGTCGTCGTCGTCGTCAGGTTTTTTTAAACCTTCTGAGAAGCATAGTTTAGAAATTACTTTCTGGACAATCTCAGCTTGTTCCACCCTGTAACTATTTTCTCCGGAAAATAAAAACTCGTCTCTCGCGGTTGAATATTCGCCAGAATATTGTTCCCATGTGAGTTCTTCCTTTTCATCTTCTAAACAGTTCCGAAAAAATGGGGATTTTGACATTGTGAATGTCGTTTCTGGTTGTTCGTCTGCAGCAGCACGCATGGTTCGCAATGTTCTATCGAATTCGTCTTCATATCCCTGGTTGGATTTAAGTATTTAACCTTAGAAATTAGCTTAAAAGAAAACAGAACAGATCAAAAGACTGTCCAAAGTGTACTTTACAACTTTCTAAATCATTTTGTTTAACAACTTACAAATAATATAAGTTTTGATAACTTTCTTTGGGCTGTTTGGTAGCCTCTGAATGGTCATTAAGAGGCTACCTCTTAATGAAATAAGAGGCTACCTCTTAATGAAACTATTAAAAATTTTACCAATGAGAAGGTAGAAGAATGTGACATGTGATGATTTACCATTCAGATGTTACCTCTTAACCATTCAGACTTGAGGTTACCTCTTATTCATTCAGAAGTTTTAAACCATTAAGAGGTAGCATCTGAATGGTCATTAAGAGGCTACCAAACAGCCCCAACGATTTATTTAAAATATTGGACATGTTTATGCGGTTCCAAAATTCTATACTTAAAATTGGTTTTGTATTGAACGCGCCCCTACACCAAAATGTAATACTTTCTTAGGAAATTGGCTTGTAATAATCCCACCTAGACCTGCCATTAATAATACCACCTCAGAATATTTTCCCCCCGCCAATCCCACCTTCCACCTATTTTTCCTACAATGGTCTCCCGTTAAAAAAACTTAACGGAGTTAAGCTTTTTTCCAAATTACAAACTAATTTTTAGGGCTTTTGATTAGAACGACGATACGAGTCCATCGATGTAAAACTTGCCACGAAACGGTCCTCCAAACGATGAAAACGGTGCTTCAATTCGGGTGTTTAAATTTCCAATTAACCAAAATCAAGTCACTTGGAGCACCATTTTGAAGTAAGTTTTACATCAATTGACTCGTATCATCGTTCTGATCAAAAGCCCTAAAAAATCTGTTTGTAATTTGAAAAAAAACTTAACTCTGTTAAGTTTTTTTAACGGGAGACCATTGTACGAAAAATATGTGAAAGATGGGACTGGCGGGGGGGAATTCTGAGGTGGGATTATTAATGGCGAATAAGGTTTAGGTGGGATTATTACAGGCCAATTCCCCAACGTTCTTTTTTATCATAACAAGTAAAAAAATGATTTTTACTATTATATGTAACAAATTTAATTTTTTTTATCAATGTATACTGGCATCTTTTCCCATTGTTAGGAAATAATCATTCTTATATATAATAACGCAAAAATGTGAGCGTAAGAGGCGGACCCAATAACAGACCATGAGGGCGGACTCCCATGAAAAAAATAGTGTTATTTTTTCGCAATAATCCTGCTCATCCCTATTAAAGTTTGGTTAAGCACCCTAATTCCCCCGCATGAAAAAAAAGTCCTTGGTCCGACACTGAGCGTAATGGATGCTGGATCAAAAATAAAATCAAGAAAAATACCTCAAAACCGTCATCAGCGCAATCACTGGCGGCTGAACGTAAGGATGGCGAATATGATTGATCTTCCATGAGAAGATCTTGAAGACGCTTGGTACCAGAATTTTCAGACACTTTCTTTAAAACCGAGCTTTCTACAACGGCAACATGTGTATTCTGTTCATAATTCTCTTCTAACAGAAGATCTTGAAGACGTTTGACACCCGAGCTTTCGGAAACTTTGTTTGAAACAGGGGAGTCAAGTTTAATAATGTCAGCATGTGCACTTTGTTGGGGATCAATAGGATGCACCCTTTTAAACTGCATTGAAATATGCATTTTAATCTCAGTTTCATTTGTGTTGTTTGTAAGTTTGGAAATTAAGAAAGATTAGATTAAATGTATGGTGATATAATTACAAGCACTTACATTCTGATGATGATGTTGATACATGATTGAAGATGATGTGCTGCAGGCCTTTGTGTTTCTGCAAAAAAAAAAAAAAAAAAAATATAGTACAACTATGATGAATATCATCATCATCACTTGTTCTAAAAATGATTTTTTTTCTCATTTTCAGCGTCCAAATCTAGCAACTAAACCGCAACGTGTTTGTAAACAATTAAACTGAGTGAAATAGAGGTAAATAGGCAAGTAAGGACGTTTTGAAACCTGTATGAAACGGTTCGATTTAAGGGTGAAAAACCAGGTTTAACGTTTTGACTTGTGACTTAACATTAGATATATTCACCTTGCTAAGCACTTCACGTAATCATCCAAAAATAAAGGCACAAGTTAGACATAATAATGTTTGACATACCTAAGTTTTTAACGAGATACAAGTTTTAAATGACTAGGGTTTCTAGTTTAAATGTTATGGTAATTAAATAAACAGGGGATGGTTCAAATAAAAACCACTTTTATTGTGAAAACTCGAAAACTAACTAAAAAAAGCCTAAAAAACACACAAAATTTTTTTTTTTTCAATTTTTTTATAAAAATCGCTAGTTTTTATATATAAAAAAAACTTTTTTTCAAAAAAAAAAAAAAAATTTGTGTAGTGCACATGTGTAATAATACACATGTGTAGTACACATACATATGTGCAGTATTACACATGTGCACTACACAAAAAAAATTTTTTTTTTTTTGAAATTTTTTTTTTATATTAAAAACCTGCGAAATTTTGATTGCAAAAAAAAAATTAAAAAAAAAAATTTTGTATGTTTTTTTGGCTTTTTTTAATTAGTTTTCGAGTTTTCACAATAACTAGTGGTTTTCATTTGAACCTTCCTCTAAATAAACATTAAAAATTATATATATAAAAAAACATTTGATGACCAAACATAAACTAAACAAACAACAATGAATGGATGTAAACGAACATATTACTAAACGTTCATGAACGTGACCTTTGTTCGTGTCCATTCATCTAATTACATTTAATTAATGGAATGAAATTATCTGTCATGTTTGTTCAGTTATTAAACGAAAAAGCATAAACGAACTTGTTGTTAAAGAGTTCGTTTAATGTTCTGTACATTTACAACCCTATTTTTGACAACGTCGCCAATTTATTTAGCCTTTTTTTGGTTATTTTTTAAATAGTTGTTAGTTGAACCTAACTTCCACCAAACCGGTTATTGTCACAATGTCACCTGTAGCATTTCTTTGTTCACATATTAAATTCTGATTTTACCGTTTATCTCAATTTCCGCCAATTTTGACTCCGTACATTTTGGTGTCCCAACCATTACTCTTTAATCTTTATCTTTTCATTTTGTTAACATAATTGATGCACCTATTACTCTATTAGAAAGTGTAAGGTTGTTTTTTTTTTTTTTTTTGAACGGCAAATTTTGGATCACTGACGGACTACTGGAGTATCATCGTGCCACCAGCAGAACCACCCGATCATATCCATCTCCACTAGGCATAATGTCTATACACCAATTCAGGAGGAAACCCAATAAATATGGGAAAACCCCCTTTTGTGAGAATCGAACTCAGGACCTATCGGTCCAAAGTTTTATCTCACCACCAAGATACCACTAGGCTATAAAGCCATGGGTAGAAAGTGTAAAGTTGTAATAATTGGTTTTGAAAAGAAAGTGGTCTACAAAGATATAATATTCAATACTTAAAAAGACTGTTTGAGGAGACTTTTGAAAAGCTTATATGCGAGTAAAAAAATAGCATTAAAAAGTGATGGATAATAATTTTCTAAAAAAAAGTTGCTTTTGGTAACTTAACTAGTAAATTGTCTCGCATGTTACAACGGTATTTCGAAAAATTTTTACGTTAAAACGTAAACCAACTAAAAGCGTACATAAAAATAAACATGAAAACGTGTTAATAAGCATAAGAAACATATTATATTTGACCCGACTAATTTCCAAAAAAATTACATCGAAACGTAAATCGACTTGAATTATACTCACATGTATATAAAAATAAACAAGTAAAATTCGATTACAAAGTATTTAGAAAGTTAAGGAATTCTAAGTGTTAATATTGAAAGTTGAGGGATAATAATTTAAAAAGTACAAAAAAAAGAAAAAAGAAAAAAGAAAAAAAGCCTGAAGTCACTATTTATCCTAGTTGGTAATTGTGGTATATATAATATATAATTATCTGATTTTACTTGTAAACATAAGTTAATTAACAAGCAAATCTAGAATAACTTTGATATAAAAGAAACTCTACTTATTTTAATTTTCTAATTTTCTAATTTTATAGAAATATGTGATCTAATACCAACAGGTGTACCAGTTTACCAATGGG
The DNA here is from genome assembly GCF_002127325.2 of Helianthus annuus. Lineage (NCBI taxonomy): Eukaryota > Viridiplantae > Streptophyta > Magnoliopsida > Asterales > Asteraceae > Helianthus > Helianthus annuus. The sequence continues at coordinate 169,521,718 of NC_035435.2, forward strand.
GTGATGGTTCATTGTTAAAGACAAAGCCTTTAAACACTTTAAAAGAGGAAAATGTTGGATTCAAGTCACAGACAACGAAATTAAAAAGAAATTAGTTGTTCAAAAGAAAATACCAACAAGTTTATTTACTATTCCACTATATTCTCACAAACTTTTCTCTAACTTCAAAAACTTTTCAAGTTTTAATCATTTCATTGCTGTTAGCTTTTTATAAGACCAGAAGGTATGGGGGCCGGCTTGGCCCGGCTTGGCCCGGCGCCGGACCCCCACACCGCCCCCCTCATCCGGCAAGCATCACAACCGGCGACCACAAGCCGGGTGTGCCGCCCCATTTCCCCCAAAAACAACCGTTGGGCAACGGTAACTTTTAAAAAAAAAAAAAAAAATTCAATTTCCTTTTTAATAAATACCATAATCCCAATCCATTTTATACCATTTTCTCTCATTCTACTCCCATTCTTCTCCATTTCTCATCCTTTTTTATAAAAAATACTCTATATTTTTTATACCATTCTCTACCAAACATGAATCCATTCAACCCAAACAACCCCAACCCAAACAACCCCAACCCGAATAATCCCAATCCGAACCAACCTAATTTTTTTTCGAGTCCCGCTTACACTCCGACTATGGATCCTTCGTGGGGGACTTCGCAATTTCCGTTTTCGGGTTTCCAACAAGTTCAACAAACACCCAACGCTTTCTCACAAATGTCTCAACTTCAACAAGTTCAACAATATCAAGCGCTCCAACAATTCATGCAACGCAACACGTTTGAACAACTCCAATCGCAATCGCAACCCCCGGTTCAACTAGAAGATGATGATGAAGAAGTCGTCCCCGAATCACCACCGCAAGAGCTCACGCGAAAAAAAAACAAGGGGAAGGGAAAGAAGGTTGTTGAACCCGAAACCGCCGAAAAACCGAAACCAAGGGGGAGACCTTGGACGAAAGTAGAAGAGGAGGCGTTAGCTATGGCGTATGTTAAGGCTTCTACTTGCCCGATAGTCGGTATAATTTTTTTTATTTTTAATTTCGGTTTCTATTTTTTTTTTTTTTCGGTTTATTTTTTTTACTAATGCACTATTTTTATAAAATTTAGGAAACAACCAATCGGGTACTAGTTTTTGGAGGAAGACAACGGAGAGGTTTAACGCGATTATGGAGCATGGTCCGGCTCGTGATATCGAATCCGTCTCGGCCAAGTGGCGAAAAATGATCAAGGTCGTCAACGCCTTTAATCAAATTTATAACCAAATTTACCTTAATCATCCAAGCGGGAGTAACGATGCGGACATTCTTAACCTTGCTATCGCCAAGTGGGACTCTGAAAATTCAACGCCGTTCCCGCACTTCCGAGCATGGAACGTTGTAAAGAAAGAACAAAAATGGAAGCCGGTTCCAAATGAGGTCGCTACGGCCAAACGCACTAAAACTTCCGAGTCCGGAAGTTATAGTGCGGGAGGCTCCACCGCTCGATGTCAAATCGACATAAACGACGACCCGGAAGATGACGAGGATGTGTTGCCCGTTCACGAGTCGGAGCGTCCCCCCGGGAGGGACAAAGCAAAAAAAGAAGCGGCCGCAAAGCGAAAAGTGGCCGGCTCGAGTGGAGGTGGCGGGCCGAGTGTAGGTGGCGGCTCGAGTGGAGGTAGGGGCGAAAAGGCATCGTCAAAAATGGACGACTTGATAAGCGAATTCCGTGAGTTCAAACAGTTCGCGGCCGAAAAGTATTCTCACAAGAAAAACGTGTCGTCCGACTATGCTCGAGCGGAAGATTTTAGGATCATGCGATTGGATCTCGACTCGGTTCCGGAGGATGAACGCGAGGTTTATCGGAGGATGAAAGAAGAGGTGAAAAAAAAATGGACGTCGTAGATTTTATTGTTTATTTTTTGTATTTTCGGTTTCTTTTTTTTTTTTTTTATTTTCGGTTTCTTTTTTTTATTTTTTTATTTTCGGTTTCTTTTTTTTAGGGAATGTATTTTTTTTTTATGTTATGAAATGAAATTATTTATGTTGTTTTATGTTGTGTTTTTTAAATTTTATAAACTTTATTAACTTGGTTATTAAATTAAACATTAAAAAAATAGGTGGTGGGGCCCCATCCTCCACCCCCCTCCATCTTCATTTTGGGTCATCCCATCCTAGCCACCTACGTGGCGCTTACGTGGAGGCTCATCCCCGTGGGGATGAGCCAAACCATACCTTCCAGCCTAAATATCATAACTAAGTGACAGAAATGGAATTGTTATGCCACTTGAGCGTGCGTGACCGTCCATAAAAAAATGAAATTAAAAAGAAAAAAAAAAGCTCCTAAAGCTATTTCCGAAGAAAAAAAGAAAAAGAAAAATAGGCTTACCTAACTTCATGAGCTTTGTGTTTCAACAACAACGGTGACCGTCCATAAGAAACAACCTGATAATACATCAACCACGCCTTACAACTCGCCGCACCCCACTTAACCCCATCCAGCCCATCCCCTAAACCGGGCCTCAACGGCGCAATGCACGACTCAACCACTGCTCGATAAAGCTCGGGCGCAAGCTCACCCTTCACCACTCCAGGCGCAACCACTAACGCTTGCAAAAAATGAACCGCAACTTGCACCTCATCCCCCTTCACTTTCCATAACAAACACAAATAAAAATACGCGCAACACACCAAATACTCGTTCGATATACCACCCGTCGTCCCATTTTCATTCAATGACGCGGGCGCTTGAAGCGCTCTCTCAGATGTTTTCACAAACTTTTGGTTTCTTGACTCTATTGCGTCCTCTACGTTCTGAATACCCCAGTAGAGGTTAGAGAGAATTGCCTGCTCAGAAAAATCGAATGAGTTGTTGAGATTAGAGGCGCATTTTGCGTGTAGGAGTTTTCGTGATTTGGGATTGGAGATGAGTGTGGTTATGTGGTTGTTTATTAACGTGACGAGGTGTTGTAAGAGGTGGAGGTCTATGGAGAGTGATGGGGTTGAGGAGGATGAAGAAGATGAGGTGGAAGCCATTGGAGTGAGTGTGGATTAGATAAGAGGAATGTTATGAAGAAGAAGAAGAAGTAACATGTGTTGTTGTGAGCCAGACTACAAAATTTATTGGTCCCTATGTTGCTTCACAGAAGAGATGATAGTGATACAGACAAATTCTGATATAAATATGGATGGATTATGCAACTTTTTTTTTCTTTTGGGTACTTTTTAACTTATTTTGTAAACTATAGTTAATAATGTTTAATCGTGTCGGGTTGGTGGTTGGTTGATGGGCGGGTTTGGGTTCATGGTTAAAATAAGGAATGCAAATGGCTAGTATATTTATCTGTATCAAAAACATCAATCATCATACGTGTACATTTAGCTTACGGGTGTAAATGAGTCGAGACACATGTGAGCTACTAGAAATCAATTTGTTAAAAGCTTGAGTCAAAGGTCGAGCTTATATTGAAGCTCATTTAATAAACGAGTATGAGCTTCGCATATCAAGTATTATTAGGCTCCTAAACCTAAACAAATCTATTGTTTATATATTCATGTGTTGCATATGAATTTATGATATACACACACATATAAAGTTTATACATAACATAATTTATAAATAATAAACGAACCGAGCTTTACGCGATTGACTCAACTCAATTAGAGCAACTACAATGGACAAGTCCGTTGTCCCTGTCCACTTTCAGGACCACCAATTTCCGAACCACCCTTGTTGTGGGACTTTGACCATGGTGGTCCGGTTTGTTTCACCGAACTACCTTGGTTAGGAATTGTGGGAACCATCTACTCACAAACTGTTTTGTTTTAGTATAAAAGTGGTGTGTGATATGGAGGTTTGGAATGGATAAGTGTTATGGGAAAAATGGGGTTTGGAACCGTGATGATTTAAAATGATGTTGCATGCTACTAAACAGTCTAGATTTTTTACTTTGACCACAGTTGTAGATGCTCTTACACCCTGCCATGTAATGTGGATACAAGTGTAATCATTTCTCAAAACAAATTAAATGGTTGACAGCTAAAAAAACATCTTGACGGGTTAAACTTATACATAAAATACAACATTATAGTTTTAATGTTAAATAAAATAATAGATCGATCTGTTTTTTAACACGACCCAATCATGACATGTTTATTAAACAAATAATCCGACCCAAACCCGTTTAAACCAACTCAAATTCTAATTGTTAATTGACCTATACAAGAAAACATAAACATAAACATTCAGAAAAAAAGTTTTTCCTCAAAGTTAGATAGGAATTATTGAGGGGATTAAAGTAGTAGAAATGGTGTCGTTTTCATTTTGATTTTTGTAGTGGTTTTCATGTTACGACACATGTAAAGTTTGTTTTATTATGGAAAGATCCACACTGGATTTGCACTAAACACTATATAAGTTTTAATAATAACTTAATGGAAAAATGATTAAGGTCCGCTTTTCTCATAATTATTTTGTTTTATATTAGTTTTATATAAATATATTAGATTAATTATAATATTACATTTCATTTTGTAAAGGTGATGTTAATCATAGATCCTACTTATAGACAGTGCTTCATGTTTTTTTCTCTCTCTTAAGACTAGCAGGTGTACAGGATTTGGGTTGGGGGCATTACTCGATACGTGGCACAGGTTGCTTTCACCAGTCCACACCCAAAACAATGGGGTGTGGAAGGGGCGTGGCCAGGCCGGCGTTGTGGAAGTGGCTAGACAAACGGTCATCAACACCCAGCCAATTATTGCCAGACACGTCACCCCAGGCCAGCACCTCACGCCAAGCACTATTGCCACGCCAAACTAGCAACGCCCATCAAAACGCTAACCTGGGGTGGAGCACCCAGCGTTAAAAGGCCAACAACGCCCTTTGGCCACGCCCACACTCACCCGTCTAAGACGCGCTTGCAAACACGACCCATGTAATAAATTGTTTTTCTTTTTCTTTTTTATCTTACACGAACTAAATTTAGTTCTATAACGAATAATAATACGTTTAAATAAGTTGTTAAATTGATATTACATAAGTATCCAAGTCTTATATAAAAAGGTTAATAATTTGTATTTTTTTTTTTTTTGAAAAGATAATAATTTGTATTAATGTAGAAATAATACTAGTAATTTTAACTAGAACATACCAAAAATGAAAAGAAAATAGAATGGTTAGGTGTAAGGGGCGCTCCACTCGGGTGGAGAGTCTCTACGTTGGAGTAGTCCTCTTTGCGGTGGAGTAGTCCCTCTCCACCTCAGCCAATCATACTCTGACATGTTAACTGCTCTTTTCACTCTTTATTTTGCGCTCAAACGTAAGGGGTGCTCCCATCTCCACACCTCATTCCAAACCTACTCCCCAATGGTCAAAAAAGAGAAGGATTGCACGCAATAACACCTCCCTGCTCGATTCAATTTACTAGCTTCAAACCGGGGTTGACGGCCCGCACTGTGAACATTCACCGCTGGCCTTCCTCTGGACGCGCCCCGTACAACCTTAGAAATTATTGAAAAACAAAGAATGAACTGGAATGCGATTAATGCGATTAAATAGAGTTTCATTATTGGCTCGCTTATTAAACACCTATATTTGTATGTTTTATTTGACTAATGTCTAACTTTTAACTATATGTTTAATATCATTAAAACCATAGATTGACAATATGTTTTATATCATTAAAACGATAGATTGACAAAATAAAAATTGACATCGAATTGTTTATAAACTAATAAATAAAAAGGTTTCATGTTTGATTTCGTTCAATTATTTTTTCTCAGCCAATTTTAATTATAGAAAAAATTATGAAATATATTTACACAAGAAAGTACTTGCATAGTTGCATGCTCTTGAATCAAGAGAAAAAGGTCTAAATTTCTGACCAATATGAAAATATGAAAACGCAATATGAACCCAACATGATATTCTTTAATTTGGTTTTAGTTTAAACGGGTTTGTGCCAGTTTTAGATTAAGAAGATGAAGACGTTTAGCAAAAACTATCATGTTCAATTGAACCAGTTCGCGTGTTATATGTTAGCCCATTGTTTATTATATAAAGTTTTTGTTGGCTGTTTAACAAAAATATATATGAAACAATGTTTTGAGTTTGAGTTTCGTCTCGAGCAAAAATACTATGGATTGAGCCAGGACTTTTATCAAAGTGGGATTTCGGACAATGGGTATCCTCTGAAATGATGGTAGGCTGGGTCACCAAAGTCATCTCTGTTCACGAGTGTGAACGGTCTTTCCCATTAGGTTTACACGGATGGCTTTTCTTAATCGTTCAAAAAATTAATATACTTATAGAATGTTTTAATTAGAAGTTAGACTGGTGGGTGTGGGCGTGACCAAAGGGCGTTTTTGGCCCTTTAACGCCGGGTGCTCCACCCCGGGTTGGCGTTTTGGTAGGCGTTGCCCGCTTGGAGTGGGGCGCTGGCCTGGGTGACGTGTCTGATAATGGTTGGCTGGGTGTTGATGACCGTTTGGGTAGCCCCTTCCACAACGCCAGCCCTTTCCACACCCCACTTTTTTGGGTGTGGACTAGTGGAGCCCACATCTACCACGTGTCGCCTGTCAAGCAATACCCCCAACTCAAGCCCCTCCATACCTATAGTCTTTTACAATGAAAAAGAAAGTGGTTTACGTAATTACGTGTACTCAACCCCTTTTTCGTTTGTTTTTTTCTAATTGATGCTCTTTAGTACAGAAGACAATCGGACATAATGAGTGTTTGAACTTGATTTTTCCAAGATTAAACTTACGGAAAAGCATGCTCCTCCAGTTCTCAAATGTTTGACTTGTCAGACAAATGGGTTTTCTTTTCGGACCCCTTGATTATGAATTAACTACAAATTGGCCCAGATATTGGTTCAAAAGTATCTGAATTTGAAATTCGATTCGAACTATCTGATATGTGAATCCGAACTATCTGAAATTCCAATATCCAAATTATTTGGATTAGGATAGTGATTTTTAAAATTTTTGGATATTTCGAATATTAGAAAATTTGTGAAGTTACTTTTTATATTTTATCAGATATTCAAAATATCCAAAAAACTATCCGAAAATATCTATAAAATCTGGTTGCAAATAAAGAAAAAAAATAATTGGATATTCGGATATCCGAATTTAGGATACGGATTCAAATAGTGAAACCAGGTATCCGAAATTCGAATATCCGGTTTTGAACACCCCTACTCACTCAATCAATCGTTGATATGAGTCTCTTCATATAACCAACTCTTCATCATCTCACTCAATCGCTGATGTGGTATGATTATCTCGATTAACCAAACTTTCAGACCCAATTATATTTTTTTGGGCTTTTATTAGTCGTGAACAAATCTAGTTTATGGTTAACCGACTTATAAGTGATATGCCCTAACACTTATAACCGATTAACTGGAACCGGCTTAACCGACCAATTATGGTTACGATTTTTTGTTAGCCCACATCCCAGTATTGGTTATAGTTTTAAGCCAAAACCGACCCCATGCACACCCCTACCTTATAATATGAATCCTTACCATTACAACTGATGAAATGCATTTGTATTGATGGCACCCTCGCCCGCTTTTAAGTTTCAACATTCATTTCTAGAGTAAATTGCCATTTTAGTCCCTTAGATTTGACCAAAAATGTCACTTTAGTCCAGATAGTTTTTTTCCTGGCATTTTAGTCCAAATAGTTTTTTTTTCTTCCTGCTATTTTAGTCCAAATAGTTTTTCTTTCTTCCATTTTAGTCCCTAACTTTTGTCATTTTTTGCAATTTTCAACCAACCCACTAACTCCATTCAAAAAAGTCAGTTAACTTAGGGACATTTTGGTCAAACCACATTTTTCTTTCTTTTTTTTTTTTTTTTTTGCAGGTGTGATGGTATGGGGACGGTGATGTGCCGATTTACAGTTAAGATGATGGCGGTGGTTGCTGGTTTACGATGATGGCGGTGGTGTTGGTTGATGACGTGGGTGGCGGAAAAGTGGCTGGTGGTGGTGAAAATGGTGGGTGGTGATGGTGCTGAGGTGGGTGGGTAGGGTGGCGATGGTGCAGGCAGGCGGTGGCGATGATAGAAGGTTGTGATGGGGTGGGTGGTGGTGGACGAAAATGGCAAAAAATGACAAAAGCCAATGACTAATTGGGAGAAAGAAAAACTATTTGGACTAAAATGACAGAAAAAAAAAACTATTTAGAGTGGCAAATTTGGTCAAACTTCAGGGACTAAAATAACAATTAATCCTTTTTCTTTTTAATATTTTACGGCCTTTAAAAAATAAATAAAAAAAGATAATTGATTGTATGCTTCAAAGTCATTTAATTAGATTATCATATTAAACTATGGCTCAACGATATAGGCGAGACTCAAACCTATATAACCTTCATTTTAAAAAGTGATAAGGTTTTCAATGCACTAGAAGACCATCAACGTATACCACACCTTAAGTCTTCAACTTTCTAACATATAAGAGACCAGAACTTAAATGTCTCAATTCTATTATGAAAATACCAAAGGTGTTTACTTAACTTCAAGCATTTGTTGTGGATTAAATATTATATATAATATACGTACACACATATATGTAAAACTGTTTAACAACTTTACATATTTATTAATCTACTAAGATACAACTGACAAGTCCTATTTCAATTTTGGTTATTGGTGACCAGTCATGTGTGTCATAATGTATATTCTGAACCTTTTAATTAACTTTTTCCTAGTGACCAAAGAGATCGTTTATCAGTAAGTTGTTTTTAAAAAAGAGATGGATAATGTTAAAATAAATTATATTAAAATAAAGCAAAGCTATTGATAGGATCTGGGGAGGGTTGATGTAGGCAAACCTTACCTCTATCGCAGAGGATAAAGAGATTGCTTCCGATGAGACCCCCAGCTCCAAAGACACACCCAACTAGGGCTGCAGATGAACCAAACGTTTGACGAGCAGTTCGTGAACTATTCGGCGGGAAATTCGTTTGTGTTTGTTCGTTTATTAAACAAACGAACACGAACAAGAAATTTCGTTCGTTTAGTTAAATGAACAAACATGAACAGAGGTTGTGTTCGTTCGTTTATGTTCATAAACATTCTGTAACGTGTTCGTTTGTGTTCGATAGTTCATTAGTATTTTTAGTTTTTAAATTTATTTAAACACTTCAAAATTCCGACAAATTAAATAGCTAATAAGTGTCAGTTTATTATATATTTTGTTCATGAACGATTGTTTGTATTCGTTTGTTTCCATTTGTGTTCATGAACATTAGTGTGTGCTCATTTGTGTTCTCAACATTCGTTTTTGTTCGTCGCCTAAAATTAACAAACAAACACAAACAAGTTCACTTCCTTAACAAACGAACACGAACATAAAATCTCGTTCGATAAGTGTTCGTGAACGGTTCGCGAACACATATATTTCTTAACAAACGAACACGAACAAGGTCTTCTTCGTTCGTTCGATTCGTTTGCAGCCCTAAACCCAACCATAAGAGTCAAATGAAACATAAAAAGGCAAACAGCTTCCAGTGAGACCTCCAGCTCCAAAGACACACCCAACAATTCCAACAAGTCATGTATATAAATGGATTAAAAAACATTACTAATATATTCATTACTAGTGTAGAGGGGAAATGTGTTTGAGATGGATTATTGTCCAATCTCGTACAGTTCTAAAGCCATTAACATATAACATCAAAACAAAATAATCAAAGAAAGTATTTTAATAACTCCTAAATGATTAATCACGAGGAAATGAGAAAAGTGGAGCCCTTTGAAAGGTCGTACTCTTTCACGGGCTGAAAATATTGTACAGAATCACATCCAACTTAAGGGGGCCATGTGTTCGCTCAATAATTTTACATGAAAACAAACAAACACAATTCCCCTAGTGCCCTCTCTCCATATCAATTATTACTTCGTTTAGAGCATCTTCAACACAAGAGAGACGTATGTTTTCACGCTAACGTGTTGTCCTTTATGTCCGAGAGAAAACCGACATATCCCCCCTCTCCATCTCTCCTCATTCTCATTCTTCACGAGAGAAGCCCGTGCTTATAGGCTTCTTCCCTCCCTCTCTCCTCCGTATCAGATAAGGGTCATCTGCAATAAGAAGTAAAAGTCTTTAAACACCACAGACACACAACAGGAATAAAAAGAAATTTGTTGTTAAAAAAAGGAACATCCACAAATTTGACACGTCCTTAGGGTATACGGCGTGGGGGCGGTAAAGTTGTTCGGCACCGATCGGTGACCACCACCAACATTTATACCGATCACGTGTTACCGAATTGGTGGCCGGTGAAGGTTCACCGAGTCGGGGAGAGGAGGGAAGGGGAGAGAGATGGGTGTGTGGTAGGATCCATGTCTTCTCAACCAATCACACATTTTTCTTTTTTTTTTTAAATAGTTTACCTAAACCCCATTAGGGGGGAGGGGGTGGTCACTAGTGATAGATTTCTATCACTCCCAATATCCAATCAAATCATGTCATGTCATCACCCAATATTCTATCACTAGTGATAGAATTGTAGTGGGGGTGGTATCACTAGTGATGGATTCCAATGTACAAGTATTAATACACAATGTACAAGTCATACACATTCATTCATCAATATGTTCAACGAGTTATTCCTATCACTCGTGACCAATATGGAGGCGGCGGTGTTAGTGATACTATCACTCGTGATGGGGAGTCCATAACGGACCGCCCCCTCCCCTCTTAGGTAAACCACCGTCAGCATTTTTGAGCATTAGGTAACAATTGACATGACGCTATGTGATTGGATAAATTGAGAGTTTACCTATTCTATTAGGTAACGACTCCGTTCACCCTTAGGTTGGAGATTTTTGTAGGAGGCAACCTTTGTTGCATGATCTAGTGAATTTATGTGTTACTATTTTCATAGTCATAATGCAGCTCATTAAGTTTTGCTACATAATTATCTTTAATTTAATTGTATCATTATATTACTGTTAATTAACTTTATGTTATATCACTCGAGAAATATACTCAATACAGAAAGAGAATTGTACACTATCATATGATCACGTGTAAAAAAAGCAATTTTAAATGTGATATACAAGACAACATTTAACTGTATATCTATCTTCTTTCATCATGCTATATACTTAATGAACATGTGAAAGTGTATCGTATATTTTGTCTTAACGTACGAGCGTACGAAATGTTAAATTTGCACATTATAACAAAAGGTCACATGTTGTAAAATCAGAAGATCGCATGTTCAAAAAAAATCGCATGTTATAAACCTTTTTTCGCATGTTGATACTGAATCTCGTACGCTTCGTACGTTAAGACAATTTGTACAATAACCAGCCTCTAATGAACATTATGTACAAATATTTATCGGGTCCATCAGACCATCAATATATTGTTTTGATGTTAAATAGATTAAGAACTTATAACTAGTGGAAGTCACCGGGGGCGGGCCTATACTGTTACAAGGGGTAACCCTCGTTGTCCCTTGATGCTCTGGTGACATTCCGACGATAGTCTAAATTTTGGAAAAATTTGACGTTTTTTCAATTTCGTGACCCCTATGCGGATTTTCTAGATCCGCCACTGGGAAGTCCCTGTGCTGTTCAATATGGTATTGATAGGGTATCTCTACTCGATATAGTAACTCAAAACAACAACCCAAATAATAAAGTTGTGGTATGCCCAAAAATATATCGACAGATGTTTTAAATCGATTGTAAAAACGAATATCAATAATGGTTCTAATAGTAACGATATTGGTACCAATGTTGTTCGGTCGAAATTGACGTGGTAATGGTATGGTATCAATTCGGTTCAAGTCGTCATGGTAAAGAACAAAAGGTTCGATTATATTTGACTTGTTTGATTTTTAACATATCTTTTATCTTAACATAGATAAATACAAATGTCGACACAGTATATTTAGAATTTCATAAAACATTACATTATTTCGTCAGAATAACGAAAAAAGTAAATTTATATAATCTTAAAGTTAAATGTCGGTGGCTATCACATCAAAAGCCACCGACCCATTCTTTGATATATATCACACTACTACACAGTTAGTAATAAAATGAAGGTTGGATGGATTGGATAAGGCTTTGGTTCTCCAATCTCATGGCTCTGGTTCGATTCCTGTTAATTGCACCCCTTAGAAGTTTTTTTTTTTAATCTTAAAGTTAAATGTCGGTGGCTGTCACATCAAAAGCCACCGACCCATTCTTTGATATATATCACACTACTACACAGTTAGTAATAAAATGAAGGTTGGATGGATTGGATGAGGCTTTGGTTCTCCAATCTCATGGCTCTGGTTCGATTCCTGTTAATTGCACCCCTTAGAAGTTTTTTTTTCACATAATATTAAGTGTCATCATGCTTTTTCTTTTCGTGTTTCCCCCCTTTCCCTTTTCTCTTATTTATTTTTTTCGTCTTTCCCTCCCTTTTTTTTTTCTTTTATTTCGTGTATAAGCCGTAAACCTATTTTATAAAATGGTTGTTATTAAGTATATGTCGTTATAAATTCACGTTTTGATATAATTTTTTTCGAGACAAGTCGAGTAAAATATAATATATTTTCATGTTTATTATTATGTGTAGGTATAAATTCACGTTCTTTACTTAAATTGTTCTCGGAAACAAGCGGGGTCAAATCTAACACGTTTTCATTTGATGGTATAAATTCGAGTTAGTGTACATTTTGACGTCGCTAGGTCTTGATACAAAAGTAAGGGTGATATAGTGGTTAAGTGAAACCCTCACTAAACGAACCACCCCGAGTTCGATTCCGTTTCTTTTGTAACTGCAATGCTTATATAGTTTACATTGAGTTAGATCGGATATGCCGAAACACGCGTTTTCATATAATTTACGATCACATAACGTGCCGGCAACTATAAACAACTAATACGTTGCCGCTGCAACGCGCGGCATAGGGTAGCAATCTAGTATTGTCAAATTGAAAAAAAAAAAACCCTTAAATGTGAGGTATCTTTAATAACATGTACTTTTGTGCTCCTCGGGACTTTTGATTTTTACATTACAATTTACAACTCGTATTTCATTAAAAATAGATGTCGCAACCGTTTACTCAAAATCATATGCTAAAAGTTCAAAACACATCTGTTTAATATTAATTATAACTAGTATTAAGCACTCCCCCGCGTTGCGGCGGGGGCGAGCACTAATGGCACACTACTGCCAGCGATCACCGACACTGAAGTTGCGGTGTTAATGCGAAGAAATTAAACCGAAATGTAAAACATAGAATAAAATAACTAAGTTGATCTAAGACTCGCGCGTTACGATGAACCCGCATCTATCTTTTCCCGTTTGACAGGTTCATGGTAATTTATATATAATTTATATCATTACCACTATACAAACCATAATACATACATTACAACAACCATTGCATCAATATGTTGCAAATTATATTTATACAAGATTTTGGCTAAATTAGTTAGATTATTATAAATAATAATAATTTTCAAATAAAACAAAACAACTTTGAATGGATCAAACCTATTGAATATGGTAAGATAATGAAACCATTACTTGATCAGGGTACAACCACTTAAGCACAATTTACAACCATACATGCATACAAAACAGATTGAATTTGGTAAGGTAATGAAACCATTATTTGATTAAGATACAACCACTTAAGCACAACTTACAACCAATATCTGATTAAGGTACAACCACTTAAGCACAACTTACAACCCAACACTTAAGCACAACTTACAACCCAACACTTAAGCACAACTTACAACCAATATTTGACTAAGGTACAACCACTTAAGCACAACTTACAATCAATATTTGATTAAGGTACAACCACTTAAGCACGACTTACAACCAAACACTTAAGCACAACTTACATTAAATATTTGAGTAAGATATAACTATTTAAGCTCAACTTACAACCAAATATGCATACAAATGTTTCAAATTAATAGTATATAAATAGTATATAAATGAGTGTGAGTAGAGAGATTTATCACCAAAATATAAAAAATTAAATAAAATAAATAAAAGGTAGAAAATAAATTAAATAAAAAAATATTAAAAATAATGTTCATAAGAATATAAGGGTGTAAGGGGTGCTCACCTAAGAGGTGAGTCCCCTCTCTTACGCCAAACCAATACTCGTGTGCCACGTCAACTCCCCTCTTAAACTCCCCTAACACCCTAAATTGATGGCGGCACTCCCCTCTTAGGTGACTTGGTTTTTTATTTAAAAAAAAAAAAAACAAGAAAATCTCTCATTGGTCCACTCATCCTCTCTCCTCCCTCTCTCCTCCCCCTCTCTTCGGTGAATCCCCACCCATTTCACTCCCCTAAACCACTCACCTAAGGGATGGCGGCGGTGTTCCCCTTAGGTGAATGTGGTCACCGAATGCACTCACCGAATACACCCCGTGCACCCTAAGATGTGATGTATATGCATAGAATGCGTAATTTTCAAAGCTGTTTGATAATGATGAGTGGGCTTTGGATTCTTTTTTTTTCCAACTCAACTGACACGTGGCAATGAGCAACCGTTTTACTTTCTATGGAAATTGTTATTTTAGTTTAGAAACAAAAAATCTCACTTTTTTGTGTTTTTTATATTTTTTTAGTTTATTCTTTTATGGTATTTAGTTTTTAAGAAGTTCATTCATTGTGGGCTGACACTAGAGATGGGCATAAAAACCGGTTCCTACCCGATTCCAGTGGACCCGACCCGTACCCGGTTCCGGTTCCTACCCGGCTAATAGTAGAACCGGTTCCGGGTTCAAAAAACCCGTAGGTTCCGACCCGGTTCCACATTTTATAAATAAAATCGGTTCGTACCCGGTTCCTACCCGTACCCGGTGCATACCCGGAACCCGGTTCCTACCCGGAACCGGTTCCGGGTATTACAAAAAAACCCGACAACTATTTAAGATATGGATTTTAATTGGACCGATGGTTTATATGAGCAGACCACATGGGCCGACAACTACAACTCCTAATGGAATATGATTGGGCCGTTCAAAGACTGACAATCCTAATTATTTCACATGCAATTGTTGACAATGTCCGACAATGTAATTCAACACTCTCTATTCTCATTGGGCCGATTAATATAGTGATTCTGAACATGCACATGTATTGTTTAAAAGGGCCGAAGACTCAAATTACTCTAATTGGACCTCCAATGTTAGTGGATATGATTAATTGTATTTCATTTATGATCACATGCAGCCGTTTTTGATTCAAACGAAATGATTAATATTCAAACGAAATGAATATCTTTCAAACGGAATGATTGAAGTGTACCCGGGTTGTACCCGGAACCGGTTCCATCAGGACCCGTACCCGGTTCCATTGTACCCGAAACCGGTTACGCCGGTTCTAAATATATTGAGGTGTACCCGGGTTGTACCCGGAACCGGTTCCACAGAGAACCCGGTTCCACTCACTTGTATCCATACCCGGTTCCGGGTTGGAACCGGTTCCGGGTTTTATGAATACCCGATTATGCCCATCTCTAGCTGACACCCCCCCCCCAATGGAGGGTGTTGATTTGTTGCCCCCCCACCTGTCACATCTTCACGCGTGACGCTCGTTAATCCACTCACGTCTCATTCTTGGGGGCCCGTCTTAGCGTCTGCGGCTCAGTGTTTTAACACCTTAAAAGTGCATAACCCAGAACACATAGTCTAAGATATGTTTTAATTGAAATGAAGAACATTTCATTTGTCTAAAAACAAATTCGAAACCAGTTAGGCTTTATGAAGGTTTATAAAAAAGAAAAGTTTATAAATATTTAAGGTTACCAATATACAATAGAAGTAAGAATATATAAAATCTCTTTTTTAATAAAATTAAAAAAAAAATGAAAATTTTAGCCCACCAATTTCCCAATCACCAACGAAAATGGCTTCACCTTGTCAGCCCTTCAAGCCCCATTACTCTCCAAATACATCACGCCTAGAATCTGGGTTGAAATTCTTTTGCTCAAAATCGTATTAGTTATCGAGCGGAGCTAAGTAGTTAAAAACCGAGCCAAACTCAACTCAAGCTAGCCTTATGTCACAGACTAAATATTTGAAGGTCACAATGCTATGGGTTGTGCTTGAACGTTTGGGTTACTGGCTAATTTTGGACTTTATCGGGGGACGGAGTCGGTGTCAATGAAGTATACGTGCCTGGTTGTGTCTACGACAAATGCACCACTGGTCGAGAGCTGGCGTCGCTCTCCTTATGAGTCCAAGGCAGAACGAAACCAGTGACTCACACAAAGAAACAGGATGAATTGGCTAGTCCCCAGGGACTTGGAGAAGCCACACATTGGTCGAAAACTAACCCCGTAACACTTAGCTCAGCCCGGCTTGTCTCACGAACAGCCTCATCTCTCAATCGAATTCATTCATTTCAACACATCTATACTATATAATAAAAGAAACCAATTAGGGACACTTGTCATTATTCTAGACCGTCATTAATTATATATAATTATTATTTAATTTAAATTATTAAATTTAATATGTTTCAAACATTTAAGAAATTACGGATAAAGTTCCATAAAATATTTTCTTATTTATTTATATTAATTACTAGGTTAGAAATTATATCTTAATTCCTTAATTGTAGATAATTATTATTTAATTTAAATTATTAAATTTAGAGTAAAATGCACGGGTAGTCCCTGTGGTTTTGTAAAATAACACCTACAGTCCCTAACTTTTGGAAATTACACCGGTGCTCCCTGTGGTTTGACAGTTTGTTACTCGGATAGTCCCTGGAGTGGATGAGGGTTAGTTTTCTCAGTTAAGTGGGTGTGAAATGACCTTAATGCCCTTACTGTATTAAAAAATATTAAAATATTAAAAGATAAAGTTAACTCAAATGGCCCCACCCCACCTTCACCCTCAGCACCTGCAACTCTCTCATCGATACACGCCTTCTTCGTGCATTTTACAAAAGTTGGGGACTATAGGTGTTATTTTACAAAACCACAGGGACTATCCGTGTACTCTTAAATTTAATAGATGTTTAAAATGCAAGAAGAATAATAATTACATTTACCATACTAATAAATTTATCAAAAAACAACCATCCTTTTAAGATGCATCTCACGTCCAGATATTTAAATTTTAAAATTATATAATTTAATAATTACCGATAATTTATACTTATCTAATTAATTTAAATTGAAACATTATTTTTTTATATAAGTTTTTCTAATTGGATAATTGCTATATGTCTAACTAGGTTAAAACCCCGTGTATTACACGGGTTGAATAAATGTAATTTTATATATTAAATAATAAAAAATTATATCTTTATAAACCTCGTATATTGTACGGGTTAAATAAATGTAATTTTATATATCAAATAATAAAAAATAGTTATATCTTTCAAAACCATGTGTATTACACAGATTAAATAAATGTAATTTTGTATACTAAATACTAAAAACGTCGTATATTTAAAAAACCCGTGTATAATCGGGTTGAATAAATCTACCAAATAATAAAAATATTACATCCTTAAAAACCCCGTATGTTACACGTGTTGAATAGATCTAAAAAAGAGTTATATCTTTAAAAACCATGTGTATTACACATTTTAAATAAATGTAATTTTGTATATTAAATATTAAAAACGTCGTATCTTTAAAAAACCCGTGTATAGTCGGGTTGAAAAATCTACCAAATAATAAAAAATGTATCCTTAAAAACCTTGTGTATTACACGTGTTGAATAAATCTAATTTTACATAGCAAATGATAAAAAGTTATATCTTTAAAAACTTCGTGTATTACACGTGTTATATAAATGTAACTTTGTATGGTAAATAATAAAAAAAGTTATATTTTAAAAAATCCCGCGTTTTACATGAGTTGAATAAATATAATTTTGTATACCAATTAATAAAAAAGTTATATTTTTAATAAATTAGGATAACATTTAATATTAATTTATTATTTATATATTTAATATAAGATAAGTAGGAAAGAGATGTATTTGTTTTAAAAATATACTAGGTTAAACCCCGCGTGTACACGCGGTTTAACCAATGAAAATACTTTAAAGGTTTAATTGTCTAAAATGAAACTAAACTTTAAAACGTGCAATATAAAATTTTATTTGAAGTTTACTGTTAAGAGTATCAGTACAGTAATAGTATTCATTATTTGCCTAAAATCAATCATCCTTCCAAATAATACTGTAAATAAGTTGAAATAATACATGAAACATAAATCCATTCAATTTAAGTGCTGATAAACACCACAAAATTATAACCCTGTAATGAATATAGATTCTGCAAGAAAAAAATAAATCAAAGTGAGGATTACATAAGTATATGCCCAGAAAAGTTACAAATCAAGAAATGAAATTCAAAATTAGGTTTAGAAAAAGTAAGTTCTACCAAGCATTTGTTTTCCTCTGTCTCTTGCTTCTGCTATACTTTTCCTCATATATGATCCAAATTCAGTTGTTTCCACCCTTCAAACCCCATAATACTTTCCCTTAACACTTGAGCCCGCCCTTGTATATATAAGGTTCATGATTAGATGTATGGCAATGGTGGATACACGACATTAAAAGAATGAAACCTCGTCATATTTGCTATTTATAAAAATATATAGAAGCATAAGAGAAACTGTTTTGACTTTCGATGATTGTTATTATATACTCTCTTAGTTGCCACCGCCTCGCAAATGCGATGGCAGGGGTAGGGATGATTTGTTGATATAACTATGAGCCCCACACTTAACCCTTCCCTCTTCTTTGCCTCAAGCGGCAACCATTCCCCGATTTGTGTCCTACCCGCGCGGCAAATGAAGGTGGCGGCGGTGTTTGCCGAGCGGCAAAGGGGCTTGCCGCACACCTTGCCGCCACCACCCCGTAGTCTGAAAATGAAATTTATCAACAAAATACATTAACAATCACACATAATTAAGTAATAATAAAAAGAGAAAAAGTTATAAAAAAACTAACACCAGCAGAATAAGTTTAGTCTGATTAGTGATTTTTTTTTTGTCATTCACTTTCAGGTGAAAAACCAATTTTAAAACCATTAATCATATTGCTAACTTATATAACTTTTTAAACAATATGACTGTAAGCTAAGATGAGAAAAACTCTAGTCTAACCTCAATTACATCCTTGTTGACATTTCAAGTTAATTGATATGTACTTAAAAAACGGATCCATATGAAAGCAAATTTGAAAACAAATCTTGATGGATCCGATGAATCGGAAGTTATATTTGGTTAATAAACTAATTATGAATTTTTTTTAAAAGAGATTAAATTAAAATTAAACTAAATAATAATTATCTATAAGAGATTAAACTAAATAATATTTAATAGGATGGTTATCTATATTTAATTAGAAGAGATTAAACTAAATAATAATTATCAATAAGATACATTGCCTAATATGATGACAAGTGTCCCAAAATTGGTTTCTTTTATTATATAGTATAGATTAAATTAACAATTTAGATTTGAGGATAATATTTTATTAAAGCATGATAAGATTTAATATTAATTTATTATTTATGTATTTATTTAATATAAAATAAGTATAATTTTGAGGATATCTTCTATGAATGACACGTGTCCAAAACTTGGTTTCTTTTATTATAGTAGATAGATCTGGACATTTCTAACATTTTTTAGAACTAATAAATTAAGACCACTATTATTTAAATAAAACTTGGGTTATTAAATGTATGTTTACATGACTATTAAAACTCGTGAGAAAGTCGATGATACAGTCTGTCTTCTAATCGATGGTTCGAATGTTTTCATATTTATAAACTTGACAAACATCACAAGTTTTGATCATACATGACACAAAATTTTGTTTGGATATCAGAAAAGCGTCTTAAAAATATCGTTTTATAATTGTTAAATCTTCGTTATTAACTATTTGATTTTTTATTTACTTAACCCGTGTAATACACGGGGTTATAACCTAGTTGTCAATAAAGAAAGAGCATGACTTGCGAGTGACTAAGAAATTTGTTACAAAACAAACGTACATGAACAAACGACATGCAAAAGACACATGAATATGATAATGTTAATGCATGAACGAGATTTGGAAACAATGGTTAACCACATAGCAAAGTAGTTATAATCTGTGTATGATGACATCACAAGTTTCTATTCAACTACTTGGTGTTGACAGAAAACAAAAATACAATAATTTTTACCAGTAAACAAATATTATAATATAAAATAAAATCAATAAAAACACCTCAAAAAAGTAATCGAATCAAGACAAATGAGCTCTTCTCTTTTGCTGTTTAAATTTCTTGCGGTTTGTCCAAATCGACGTCTCCCATTCCTGTATCTTCTTCCTCTTCACTGTCGTCATCTCCTTCAACTTCTTCATTTGCTTGACTAAGCTTCGCCATCCGTTCAGCCAGTAGTATATCCTCGCGTTCACTCACCTGAATCAATGTGCCATGTCATAATTATTTTTTTATTATTTATAAATAAAACATTTGTTTTGCACATTTTTTAAAAGTAAGATTTAGGGGCTGTTTGGCAACATCTGAATGGTTAAGTGTTGAACCAGTAAGAGAGGTCTGAACCATTAAGTGCTGAACCAGTAAGAGAGAGGTCTGAACCATTAAGAGCCTGTATAATGCTTAACCGTTCAGAGGCAAATGTCTGACCAATTCAGATTAGATGTCTTAACCCATTCAGACTATGTATAAATCTTAACCATTCCGAGGCAAATGTCTGAACCATTCAGACACATCTGCTCGTGAAACAAACAGTCTGAACCATTAAGTGTTGAACAGTAAGAGGTCTGAACCAGTAAGAGCCTCATTAAGAGGTAAACAAACAGCCCCTTACTGCAGTTAAAAGCTAGAATTGAAACTGACCGCTCTTGGTGCTTCCTTTACTGTGAGTTTTCCCTTGTGAAGCTCTATTTCTTCCGTACATGCAGCAATTGCTTTTGTGAGAACTGAAATCCCTTGCTCCTATCAACCATACAAGGTCATCAATTAGGGATTATAGAAATATGGCTACATAACATGAATTATATAACAGTAAACATCTGAAAGAACATTAGTTATTAATCATATGACTAAGATACATGAGAGTACGCCTTTATGAATTCTCTTCTTAAATGCTTAGTTTGTGTTCTGTTGTGATTGAAATAATGTCAATTTGATTAAGCTTGTTATATTTTACGTCCAAAAGTATGACATGTCTAGTGGCACCTAGGGCTCAGTTTGAGCCTATAATATCAGCCGAACCAAAAAGCCAGGCTTCACATTATAAAAAAACCAAACTGGCAGAACTAGTTTTAAGCCAAAATGGTTTGATTCCGCTAGCTTGGCATTTTATGCAAAGTTTTGTTAGTTAACATCAAAAACATATGAACAGTGTTCAAAAACAGAAAATAAATGATCTACTGGAAAGCGAAACACGCCATGCTAGGTCTCTAAAATTCAATAAGTGCTCATTTTGGATTGTTGAGGTACGATATACCATATAATGTGATACCACGTGCCCAATTATAATTGAGAAATTTCTACACCAGAATTCTAAAATATATTAATATTTAAAGAGGTCTCACAACAAATAGTCAACTCAAAAGCATGTATCCAATTAGACAACATGTCTACATTCAGACTGTATGCAATCCACTCCCAAAACCAAAACAAGCTACCTAATACAAAAGCCGTTAAAAATGTGTTGTGTTTGGACTTTGGAGTTAACTATTGGCTATGAGACATTGTGGAAGTTAGGATGTTGACCCCAGTAAAAAATGGTATTGATAATTATTTGGTACCGTGCACAACATTGTATCCGGAGCTATCCAAAATGAGCCTAACCCCTATATAATTTAGAGACCTAGAATACAAGTACGGAGTTCATTTAACACTCCATTTTTTTTGATCAAGTTCAAAATTGTCCGTATTCAATCAGATAGAAAATGCTCATGAACAGAAACAAAAAAAAAATATCATTACAACTCAACAATCAACCCCTGAAAGCTTGAGTTTCAAGCTTGTATATTTCTAAACAACTTTAATTTGAATTCAGCCTGATCGAAGTTAGTATTTTGTTTATGATGAATGACAATAACTGTTCACATCTATGTTGTCAAAGACGCAAGGCGCAGGCGAGGCGCATAGGCCTCGCCCGGAGCCTAGGCGCAAGACGCAAAAAAAGCGTGAGATTTTTTTAAGAAAAGCGAACATAGAGAAAGAAATATAAAAAATATGTTATGCTTTGAAAATAAATAAGATTCCACGTATAATTTAAAAAAAAAAAAAAAAACTATTATATATGCCATTTAAGATCATGTAGCTAATAGTTAGTATCAAAAGTTTAAAAACTTTAAAAATAACACTAAAAAATATGGTTTACAGCTGTAAAAAGATCTCTGATAGAATTAAGCCCGCGCTATTTACTCGTTGCGCCTTAGTGCGCCTTAGTCCGGGGCGTGCGCCTGAGCACCGCTTTTACAAAAAAAGCCCATATTTGCGCCTAAGCTGCCACCAGGCGCTATAGGCTCGTCTCACTGCGCCCGAGCGCCTAGGCGCGCGCCTAACGCGCTTTTGACAACATAGGTTCACTGTTCACATAACAATAGTTCAAAACTCAAGTACTACAAGTACATACAATATATCATATGGTTCAAGATAAAGTATGTTCTTCTAAGTTCTAAAGTGTATGAAGGGACAATTAGAATGCCATACAAGATTAAAAAAAAATGTGTATCTGACCAACCAATTTCGTTACGAAATATGTTGAGTAAAGGTCTAAAAGAATCATGTTCAGTAAAAATCATATTATCTGAAAGAAGCAGATGCTTAATTCAGAAATTTAGTTGAGTGTCTTGTGCATTATGATGCTAATACACCACCAAATAAGATGACACAACAAAAAAACAAGATAAAACGTAAACGACATACATGATAGATCATGTAAAAACAGTTAGCTTTTTCAAGATAAAACTAAGCTTCCAGATTAAAATAACACCGACGTCAAAACTACTACTTAACAATTGCATTAAAGAATAAGTAAAACATGACATTTTGTTTACCTTATCAAGAGTTTGGGTGATAAGAACATAAGATGGAGGAGCAACCAACTTGATTTTAACAGGGCAATCCTGATTCCCAGCAGCTTCCGCCTTCCGCATAGCCTCCTACAAAATAAATATATAATATCACTTGAAACTGTGTATATCTTACTTGTCAAATCATAACTTACTGAAAAACAATAATTAAATAAAACACCTTAATGTGAAGAACTCCATCAAACTGAAAGCATTTCATCTCAATATCTGCCCTGATCTTTAAAGGTTGTGGGGTCATCCTTCTTTTAATGTTCTTTACTAATGCATCTTTGACTTCTTCAGTCAAAGCAGGAACCACTTTCGTCACCTAATAATGAATAGGTTAAATGTGGTGATTATTGATGTGTGTGACTTGGATATAAAAAAAACACACAACGTACCTCGGTCCCATCTGGACCAATTTCTTTAATTTCGCGGGTAAGTGAATCAAGAATGGAGTCAGGGTCATTCACAACTAATTTAAATGCCTACAACCAATTAGAACAGTTATGAGATTTACACATAAATAGCTACAAAAAATTTATTAAGCAGTGAGCAGTGTTGTTGACAACCCACCTCAAATGCATGCCCATACTTCCGGTACAAAGGCCAACCAACGTGAATATACAGATCCTATCATTGTAAATATTACAAAACTGATCAGCTTCCATTAACAAACATGTACCAAATCTGAGTATAATGACTGCATCAACAGATGAAGCCCACATATATCAAACAGCTCAAATGGAAAAAAGAATAGAAACAAATGCAGATAACACTTCCAGTTTTGCACAAAAAAAAAAACCTTCAAAAACTAGAAATATAATTCATCTGCCTTGTTATTCGATTTATAGATTTATCAATGAGTACAATCATTCTGCGTATGTCAATTCAACGTAATAAAGTGATATGAGAAACACTCAAATACACCTAACATCTGAAATACTTAACCCCCTCTAAAGCTAAACCCTTTATCACCACACACCCAAACTTAAAACACCCAAACTTAACATTTGTTAACTTACCTTAAGTGTTGAAGTCAAAACGAAAAGGAAACCTTGCTTCTCAAAAACTAAACGTCAAATGTTTAGTTGTCCTAAATATAATAGATAAGATGGCAGTGCAACTGAGCAAAAAGCCTTGTTGATGGTTGGATAGAATAGTAACTTGTATCTCTGATAATTGAATCAGATGAGCCCAACTCTCATTATTACACACCCAAACTTAATATTTTTAACTTAGCTAATGTGCTGTGGTCAGAATGAAAAAGAGAACCTTGCTTCTAAATAACTAAAATTTTGATTTTTCTAGTAGTCCTAAAGGTAATAAGAAAAATGGCAATCCAACTGAACATAATGCTTGTATAGTAGTTTAAACTAGTAACTAGTACTAACTCAAACTCCTTAATATTGACTGTCTTGGTTCTTACGCTCATATGTTTGCTTATACTTAATCATGTGTCAGAGAGTGCAAAATTTTCCAATTTCCATGCCATCTACGAAACGTTTTACAAGCAAGTGAAGGTATCTTCATTTCTTAAAAGACACCTCCTTTGCAATCCCCCAAACTCAAGTTAGACACATACTTAGGCTCTCTAGAAACAATAATCACATCAAAATGATTCTAACAGCCCTATATAGATAAATGTAAAGACAGTAACATTAACCGTACTAGTTCTTATGCTCATATATTTGCTTAAAACTATTCATGTATTAAAGAGTAAAAAATATGTCATATCATCTACCATGTGTTTATCAGTTCTAAAATAGACCTTCCTTTACAAGCCCCCAAATTCAAGTTAGACACATACTTATGCTCTCTACAAACAATAAATCGACATCGAAACAGTTCCTAAATAGATAAATGTAAGTAATGTATCATCACACATTAAAGCATTTATCAAATAGCAATCAAGTTCAAGTCAAATAAATCTACAATTAGTTACCTCAAGATCAATCTGCATAGTTTCAGCCACATGTCGCATAATCGAGTGAACAAGCTTACTCTTATTATACCTATCTTCACAAATCTGAATATCCTCTTCAGAAACCCTGCGCTTACTCAAATTCACATATCCTTTCTCTTCATCAACATGAAGAACCATAACAGGCTCCGTACGGCCTACCTTAATCAAGCTATTGATACTCCTAATACGACGTCGTGAGAGCTCAGACAACAGAATCATACCTTCGATGTTGTTGTACTCGAGTAGCGAGACGTAGGCGCACATCTCGCCGATGCTTTTGACCTGAATCATTACGGCCATATCGACGTCCGGAAACCTGGCTTCGTACATACGGCACTCGAGATTTGGGGTGCTGGACGCCATTGTTGAAGGTTGAAGGATGAAGGGATGAGTTAGGGTTTTAATGAGGAAGTTACTGGAATTAAGAGACTGATCGGAAAAGATTTGAGTGTGTGTGTTTTTAGGGTTTTATAAAGGGTTTGTTTGTGTATTGATGTTGGGCCGCGTAACGGCACTTTGGTTGCGCTAGATGTGTTTTTTTTTTAGTGTTTGGGTTGATTGTTATTACTATTTACCAAAGACAAACTCGGTGGATACCCAACGGCTTTGCCACCCCTCCCCCCATACTTTCCCAATATTATAATTTT
This sequence comes from Helianthus annuus, assembly GCF_002127325.2. Lineage (NCBI taxonomy): Eukaryota > Viridiplantae > Streptophyta > Magnoliopsida > Asterales > Asteraceae > Helianthus > Helianthus annuus. The sequence continues at coordinate 169,547,376 of NC_035435.2, forward strand.
AGCCCTTTAACTTTAGTACTTTCAAAGTTTCATAAAGAGTTAAATGCTTGGTTGGTCCATGTGCTTTGCGAAAATTACAGACTTGGTTCTAGTGGTTCACTAATTACAGAGTTGGTCCTAATAGTTGTAATTTTTGCACTCGGGTAGTCCTTATCACTAACTTAGGTTAAGTTTTTCGGTTAAGTTTGTGTGAAATAACCAGATTACCCATGAACAATAAAAAATTAAAAGAGATGGCCCACCCTCATAAAAACAATTAAAGGACATTTTTTTCTTTCTCTAAACCATCTTCTTTGTATTTCCCTTTACCATCCAAAATCACCTCAACTCCTATGGCCACCACCATCACCAGCCGGCCACCATAACCGTTGACCACATCGCCTGAAAAACAAACATAACCTTGTGTGCGTCGTCGATTCCGGCTGCTACATCAAAAATATCTTCAGATTGTTGTCACCGGATACATTTAATCTAGAAACAGGTGCCGTTTTTTTATTCTAGATCGAGCTCTGGTCGGATCTGATCTGAATACACGTTGACCGACAGTCAGATCTGAATCGAAATGGTCGGATCTGAACTGAATCCGAAACGTCCGTTTGTTAATGAAGTGAATCTGAATAGGAATTATTTCTTGCGTATATGGAGATGCGATTATTGCAATTTGATTGTTTGATTTGTTTTCTGTTGTGTATACAGTGTGTGGTTATATTGGACTGGATTTCATGGAGTAGTTTGAGTTAAGTTAGGATAAACATCTGATGGTGTAATGATTACAATGGAAAAGCAAAACAATCTGGCATGAAAGCAACATCATATTTATGGAACATAACCAAGGAAAGGTACTTGCAGAGTGTTTTAAAAACCAAAATTATGTTATTATTAAGATAGAGGGGATGCAGGTAATGTGTTTTGGGGTTTCCGCAAATGGAGTAAAATTGAGTTTAAGAATTACAGTGGCGCAACGGTAGTGGCAGTGGTGTAGTGCTTGCGTGTGGTGGTCAGAATGTTTGTGATGGAGGTGGGGTTGGGTAGTGGTGGGTGGTAGACTGGTAGGGATGATGGTGATTTGAGGTTGAAGAAGAAGTAGTTTGGGACCACAAATATTTAAATATTGTTTTAATATAACTATTTTTTTTAATAAATAAGGGTATATTGGTCATTTAACATAGACTTAAGTGAGAAATCTAACACAGGTTAGTGATAGGTACCACCCGATTGCAAAAATTACAACTATTAGGACCAAGTCTGTAACTAGTCAACCATTAGGATCAAGTCTGCAAATTTCGTAAACCACAGGGACCAACCAGACATTTAACTCTTTCATAAAATGATAAATTTAGTCTCTAAATTACTGTATTTTACAAATTACTTTGCTTTTGACACTCTAACTTTGTGGTAGTTTGTTTTTCGACCCCAACTTTGTTATAGTTTCTTTCTTACCCCAAAACTTGATTAATTTGTTTTTCTTTTTTAATAAGGTTAGATAGAGTTAACGAGATTAGACCATTTCATTGAGGTGACACCTAGGTATAGTTAAGAAGGGTTAAAAACCTATTATAATTCCATCAACTTGCAAGCCACATAATTCTACCGAATCATACTCACATATAACTACCAGTACAATCTAAAGCAAATAACTACCATTCTTCCAACACATGGCCAACATAGCTAAACATGTCTTCCTATATATTTTATGTTATACTAATACAACAAATGATATATAAAACCTATCATCTAAATTTTTTTGAAGTATAATTTTTTACAACTAAATATGGATGAGCTTGATATCGTACCAGTACTGAATCGTACTGACCCCAAATATCGTCAAAAATAGGTACTAGTACCAAAAGTGCTTGGTACGGTACGATATTCCAAGGTAAATCAATCCAAATGTACTATACCGAATCGAAGGTACCGATCCTGAAAAACACAAAAGTGGGTACCACCGAAAATGGTTCGTTACGGTACGTTCGGTACTAAACCGGCACGATTCGGGTTTGATTCTCGGTACCGTTTACTCATCCTAGCCATAGTCCTTAGTACTAGACAACTAGATCATAGATATATATTATTTATATGCAATTTTATTTTCTTCATATACAAATAAAGTTCATAATTGAATAGCAGATTTTAAAGTTTGGTGAGGCAAAATATGATGTGTACCAATTACTATGGTATGAAGTCCAAGTGTGCTCCTACTCCCATAACTTCTTTTTACCCACTCACGTTACACCTCTAACGCTTTCAATACGAACAAATGTCTTGTCATTTTTATCATATTTAATTGACGCTCATAACATTTTCAAATTTATTTTCATAAATCACAAAACTCATTTTTACCAAAACAAACAAAACCCGTGGCGTCAATGTTCCCTTGTTCACTTTTCACTACAAAACCTATATGTTATTCCACCTTCAATCTCAAATCGAAACCACCCAACCTAAAACCCTAAAATTTCACCACCAACACCAACACATTCACGTGTTATTGACTAATGATTAGCATATTAAACTTGAGAAGTGAAGGAAAATTTATTTAGTTATTTATTTGTTTATTTTTTAAATTCTCATATTGTCAAACATGTATTTTAGTATTTTATTGTATAGCTCAGTTGGTCAGTGAATTTTCCACTAAGTGGTTTCCTCCTGGGAAGTATTAGGTTCGATTCCTAGTAAGTGCAAATTATATAACTATGAGAGAGCACCTGTGAGTGAGATTCGACCGGGGGGGGGGGGGGGTGTTTAAACGACATATGCTGGCCTTTTGGAGTAAACTGGAAATCCAGTTGATTTGTCGTTAAAAAAATGTGTTTTAGTCCTTGAATCCAGTTTTTTCGTGTATTTACACTAGCAGGGAAATCATGTAATCACTTTAGAGCAATTGCATATAATTTACTATACACGATTTTCTTTTTTATACTTTTAAACTAAACATCATGCTTAAGTATATGAATTAAATAGAAAGATAAAAGAGTGAATTGCAAGGATTGTCCTTTATCTTTATACCCATTTGCAGCTGCTGTCCTTTATGTTTAAAATTGACGAGTTTTGTACTTTATGTTTTCAAATCATACACGTTTTGTCCTTTAGCCCTAACCCAGTTAGATTTTTCTGTTAGATCTGGTCATATGCAATGCGCATGAGGGTAAAATTGTCTTTTCACCCTATTCTTAAAAAATACGTATAAAAGAAAAAAAATATTATATATCATCACAAAACTCCCTTCTTTTCCAAATCTCCAACAGATCCCACCATTCTCATCCCACAATCTTCCCCTTCGATTTCACCATTTTTAGTTTTTCACCCCATCGATCGTTGGGTTGCATCTGCAGCACATCATCCAACACCCACCACCACCAAACCTCATCAACCCCCTCATCCCAAATCATCCGGATTAACATCCCCATTAAAGCTCCATTCATTTAATTTCTTTCTAATTTCCATTGTAGCTTTCTTTATTAGTTGGCTCTTGATACTACTGGTATTCGCAACATCTTTCTTTACCTCAATTGGCCCCCTTTTGTTATTTTCAACAGCCCTGTTATCATCCTGCTTTGCTTTAGTTTCTTTTTTAGAAATCTTTCTTCTCAAATCTTCTTCTCTATTATAAGCTTCTTCTCTATCCCTTTTTACTGTACCTGGGCTGTTCGTTTTTATAAAACGGCTCCACTGGGAGCTCCTACCATCACCCGAGGAGCACCTCCCGAACTTCATCATCAGAGGAAAAAAAGAAGCAAGGTGATAGGAAACAAGGTCTTACCGGAAATTTTGCTGGAAAATAACCCACCACCGCCGCTGTCTCCTCCGTCGCTCCTCCGCAGACGGCGGCAGAGCTGCCGCCGTCACCCTCTTCTTCTCTCTGCTACCCCCTTCTCTTCCCGATTCTCTCTCTCATCTCTGTTCTTCGGCCTCTCCACTGCTGATCTGGACCGGCTGTGGGCGCTCATGGCCGGCTGGTGACCTCTGGTTGTCGGATTAACGAAGATCGGAGGGTGTAGTGAAATGAGATGTGTGAGAGCATTTGGAAATTAGGGTTTATGTTTGCAGAGCATATGATTTGGGTGTTGGAGGTTTGGTGATGGTGGGTGTTGGATGATATATAATATTTTTTTTATATGTATTTTTAAAGAATAGAGTGAAAAGACAATTTTACCCTCAAGTGCATTGCATATAACCAGATTTGATAGAAAAATCTAATTGGGTTAGGGCTAAAGGACAAAACGTGTATGATTTGAAAACATAAAGTACAAAACTCGTCAATTTTAAACATAAAGGACAGCGCCTGCAAATGGATATAAAGATAAAGGACAATCCTTGCAATTCACTCAAGATAAAAAAACTTTCACTTCTGATTTCTCACGTCTAACATCTTAAAACTTATTTGTATTTGATATACACTCTATATATATTATTTTGTTTATTCTTTACTTTGATTTTGTTATCTTTTCGACTTAATTATTCTTTTCACACTAAAATTTTACACAAGTTAACCGTCGCGAACATGATTCATTATTTTTACATCTATTTTTTTACACAAGTTAACCGTTGCGAGTTAATTATTCTTTTCACACTAAAATTTCCGGTTAAAAAAAAATTATATCAAAATAAAATATTCCCTTATTCACTCGCCACTATAAAACCAATCTGTTCATCCACCTTCACTCTCAAATCGAAACCCTCAAAACCTAAAACCCTGAAACTCCACCACCACATTCACCGATGTCAACAACGACATCACTCGCAAACTCTGACTGCCGGATGTACGAAGCCCGGTATCCGGAGGTTGACACGCCGGTGATGATTCAAGTAAAAGAAATCGGAGATGTTGCCACACACGTATCACTTCTCGAATACAACAACATCGAAGGCATGATCCTGTTATCGGATCTCTCACGACGTCGTATTCGGAGCGTTGGAAGCTTGATCAAAGTCGGCCGTATTGAACCGGCTATGGTGCTTCGTGTTAATGCGGAGAAAGGTTATATTGATTTGAGTAAGAAACGGTTATCGGAACAGGATGTTCAGATTTGTGAAGAGAGGTATAATAAGAGCAAGCTTGTGCACTCGATTATGCGGCATGTTGCTGAGACTATGAATGTTGATCTAGAGGTAAGTTTACTGGATTTGTGTTGAATTTGAACTTGTGGTGGATAGAATGATAGTTGATTGCTGATGTTTGTACATAGTTATGATCTGTTCATAGCAAATTGGATCTTATGATTGATAACTGAGTTATGTGTGTTGGTGAGGGAACAATTGGGGGTTAATTTAGGGTTTATTGTATATGCCATAGCGCCTGCTTGAGTAAATGTATGTATCATAGTTATCGAAGGCACTAAGCGCTAGCGCTATAAACTTGCTTCCTGCATCGTTGGAGTAAGCGTTTTTAAGATATGTTAATAAGTGTAGGCAGTTCTTGATCTTTGTGAGGCATTGCGGCCTGGAGGGAGTGATAATAGATATAGTGTAATAGTTGTAGGGTGCATTAAGCTGCTGCTAATGTTGGATTAATGATTGAAGATACAGACGTCACATCTGTTAATCTACTAAGTAAGGTGTTACATCCTGTAGTTTACTTTTTAGAAATGATAATTGACATTTATGTTCCCATATCAATCTCTTTAAATAACCCCATAGGCCCATACAAGGAATCAAGGATAGGTTTGTCCCTCATCTACTTCCATTTGTAGATAAGTCCTTAAAGCCTATAAGCTATAAAGGTGGTAAACCATCAAAACCCAATTGGTATAGAATTCACTAACTAATAGATATATAATCAAACTTTTAAGTCACTTTGTCGTCTACGCACGTGCAAAACTTAAAATGGACTACTCAATACTTTCATTTGATGATATATAATCAAACTTTTAACTTGCAAGAACCTAGAGAAGGGGGGGGGGGGGGATAGGTTATTCTTGTTCTACGATTGATTATCTTCTAAATTTCTTTGAACAACCCTCAAGAACCAATAAATAGAAAGAGTAGAGTTAGAAGGAATGAAGGATATCACCACACATACACATGGATGCATAGTGGTTCGTGTGGATGTTAACAAAGCAATCTTACATCCACTCCTTGGTCTTCAACCAAGAGGAGTTCGTCACTATCATCTCTCTAAGAATAGGTAAAGATCACCTTGTACAATCTTTTCTCTATGTTGGTAGAGATCGCCAATAACTTCTCCATAATCACAATTTTCAGAAATTAGGGATCACCGAAGACTTATCTTGGATTACACTTGTTAGGGATCACCAATGATGACTTCTCTCTGATATGGTTAAGATCACCACTCAGTTATAAATTTTTAGGAAGAATGATCACTCAAACAACTTTCCTCACAAACAACTTAGTCTTTAGCTAATGTATGATCATTAATCTACTTTAAGAAATATGTTAGGAAGAATGATCACTCAAGAATGATTGTTCATTGCATGAGTTAATTGAATAAATCATGAAACTTGAAAGATGTGTTGGGCATGGCCAAAGTGTTTGCCCTTTAGTCTAAGTTTAACACATCGTACCAGTGGCTTGGCTTTTTAGAATTAGTTTAAAAAATGTGTTAGTTTGTACAACTCAATTTTTTTTAAAGATCATCAAAGTCCTAAGTTCTAACACACTCATTAAACCTTTTCTTGAATAAGTTTTGATCCGAGGATGATTATGAACATATGGTTGTTCAGAACTGCCGTATATATCACATAATCTTAACTTTTGTTATCTCATCAAGAGAGTTGCATTCTAAATGTATTTTATGTATGCACTAACAAAACACATAGGTGAAATGTCATGTCCAACTTTCAACTTATGAAATACTAGTTTTAATGACAGGATTTGTACATCCATGTTGGCTGGCCTTTGTATCGAAAATATGGGCATGCATTTGAGGTTAGATCTTCTTCACTTGTGAATCTTCGATCTTATTTTTCTACGGTTATGGTTATCTATGTTGAATTGTTGATACAACGATACTTTTCCTTGTTGTTTGCAGGCCTTCAAGTCGATCGTTAATGATCCTGATTCTGTGCTTAAGTCACTCACTCGCGAGGTTAAAGAAACTGGTCCAGATGGGAAGGAGGTAATTAATTATGCAAGCCTTTGATTTTTTTTTGCGGTTTACCATGCTGTTCATAGTAAATAGTATCTAATTTATCTCATGTTGTAGGTGACTAAGGTGGTTCCTGCCATGTCAGAAGATGTAAAAGAGGCTTTGGTTAGAAACATCAGAAGACGTATGACCCCACAACCATTGAAAATTCGTGCAGATATTGAGATGAAATGCTTTGATTATGACGGTGTCCTCCACATTAAGGTTTTTCTTTTTCTTTTTCCATATATATATTACAAAAATGCTCATTTTAAGAATTGTTTGCTGTAACAGGAAGCCATGAGAAAAGCTGAAGCAGCTGGCACTAAAGATTGCCCAGTGAAAATTAAATTGGTTGCTCCGCCGGCTTATGTTCTCAACACTCAGACTCTAGACAAGGTAATTCACTAATTCTACATGATAACATTCACATCATTTATTAATAGAACTGTTTTGTTCTTCACATACATATAGCATTAATTTTTACACCTTCCCTATCAAAGGCTTAATAGGTCTGTAAATGAACCGAACGAACACGAACACGAACACGAACACAAACATATAATCGAACAAATTTTTTTTGTTCATGTTCGTTTATTAAGAAAATAGGCATGTTCGTGTTCATTTATGTTTGTTCGTTTAAAACTTAAACGAACAGTTCACGAATAGAAACAAATAACTTAAACGAACACAATTTAACATTCAATAAACAACACAAATGAACATTATTGAAGAAACATAATTGAACATAATTTACTAAAAATAAATATTTTTTATATAAATTAGTGATTAATTACGATAATTTGCATCGGAAAACCCATTTTTTATTGCTAGAAAGCCCAATTACCAATTAGTTATATTTATTTAAGTAGTTAGAAAGTTCTTTTTATGTTTAATATTTATATAGATATAACTACTTGTGTATTTAAGTTGAAACGGACATAAACGAACGAACATAAACAATGTAAATAAACGAACATAAACAGACGTTTATGAACATAAATGAACGAATACAATGTGTGTTCATGTTCGTTCGTTTAATTAAATGAACAAAAAGTTGTGTTCATGTTCGTTCGTTTATTAAATAAACGAACATAAACGAACTTCCGCTGAACAAGTTCATGAAAGTTCAGTTCGTTTACAGGCCTAGGTGGCTTATAAAACTCAATCCTTGTGGATCTTTAAGTGCTTCTATGGTTAGCCATGTGCAAGGACCATTTGGTCTATTTTATCTATTCATTTTATAAACTATTTCAGCATCTCTGCTGTAATTGATATTGTTAGAAATAGTTGAATTGATGGAAGCTTATGTTTTTGTACCAGGAACAAGGGATAAAAGTTCTTACTCAGGCAATTGACGCCTGTTCTGCTACAATTGCACGCCATAAAGGAAAACTTACCGTAAAAGAGCCACCTCGAGCAGTAAGCATTAAATATCTTTCATACCCTACTATTGCTAGTTAAATGATTGACGTGTCACACTCATCCTCAAAAAAAAAAAAAAAAAAGAAAAGAAAGAAACGGTGCAACACAACCATTTTACCCGCTATAGAAGGTTACTTACGTACAATGGTTTAAAAATGAAAGTATGATACATACAATGGAGGAAAACATTTTTCCCTACATACAATGATAAAAAGGTTAAAGCAAGTTACACTCACCCTTGGCTAACCCTCTATTTATGCTAATACTTAGGGCTGCAAACGAACCGAACGAACACAAACAATACCATGTTCGCTTTCATCTGTTAAAAAATATATGTGTTCACGAATGTTCATGAACACTTGCCGAGCGAGATTTTATGTCCGTATTTGTTTGTTAAGGAAATGAACGAGTTCGTGTTTGTTTGTTAATTTTAGGCAGTGAACGTTGATGAACACAAATGAACACAAACAAGCGTTCATGAACATAATTTATAATACACTAACACTTGTTAAATATTTTATTTGTCGGAATTCTGAAGTATTTAAATAAAATATAAAATATAAAAACACTAATGAACTATCGAACACAATCAAACATAAATGAACATGTTACCGAACGTTCACGAACATGAATGAACGAACGCGGCCTCTGTTCATGTTTGTTCATTTAACTAAACGAATGGAATTTCTTTTTGTTTGTTTAATAAACGAACGGACACAAACTTCCTGCCGAACGGTTCACGAACAGTTTGGTTCGTTTGCAGCCCTACCAATGCTTATATGGTTGTCGTGTTACACTGGCCAAACTTTTTTTATTCGATGTTACAACGGGAGACAAATGTTCTAGCTATTAGTTATTATCGGGAACAAATTATAATATTCTTCTCGATACTGTAATGAATTGTATAGGTGAGCGAACGGGAGGACAAACTGCTTGCGGAACAGATGGCTAAACTTGGACGGGCAAACGCAGAGGTAAGTGGTGATGAAGATAGTGAAGTAGAAGAGGATACTGGGATGGGTTCTGTTGACCTGGAGAGTTCAAGTTCCGGGATCACAGATTAGAGATATATAGTCAATTGGTTGATGTGATAACTGTGGTCAGGTGATAACATATGTGGATTTCGAGATTCACATTTGTTAAATTTTGTTGTTTATTGTGTATTTTTGTTGGCATATATTCTACGTTTGCTTGAATTGAGGTTTATAAACTGAGCTTTTGGTGGTTACAATTGTCATATTTGCATTTTGTGTTAGCGTTATTGCTACGTGCTTTCTTGGAAGGCTGCTTCTTGGTGTATGTCTAAAGAATCTTTGTAACGGTTAAAAACTAGGGCTGTTCATAAAGCTCGCGACTCGTAGCTCGCTCGAAAGAAGCTTGAGAAAAACTAGCTAAAAAAACTAAATTTGAGATGATGTGAACCAAGCTGGCTCATTTTGTAACCAAGTCCAGCTCGAGCTAAGCTCGGCTCGGCCCATGGCTCGGCTCGTTGGCTCGTTATTAGGCTCGTTTAACTCCGACGTAAAGTTCAAGCCAAGTTTAACCGCCTGAATTAATTTCGAGCTTGAGCTCGACCCCACCCTGGCTCGACTCGTTTACAGCCCTATTAAAAACTGATAATGCATATAAACCTTTGTATTTGCGACGTCGTGAACATTCCTTTTAATGCGAACACAGCTAGAAAAACATGATCTTTTTGTGGACTTGTTACGTAAAAAGTTTTCAAACATGTATATATTAAGAATGAATCAAATAAACATATGATCAAACACATAAAGGCTTGAGTTTAGTAATGGGTAATTTTAATACTTGAAAAAAATTTAGAAAGAATTTGTAGTATAGCTTAATAAAATTTATATATTTATTATATATAAAAATAATAAATAAAAATGTGTAATTTTTATTCGAATTTCGAATCGAATCGAATTTGAAATTATAAATTCGTATTCGATTCGTATTCGATTTACTTGACTCGAATTGAATCGAATTCGAATTCGAATTCTTATAATCGAAACGAATTCTTGATAATCGAATCGAATTTAAACGAATTTCAAATTTTTCGAATTCGAAACGAATCCTGAACACCCCTACCCTTGGGGCCCGTCCCGTCGCCAACGTCGCCCATCCGATAGGGAAGACGTTCCTCTCTCTTTCTTTATCCAACACATATGTACATACACACATGTATATATAAAGGGGAGTTAATTACTGTTTTTGTCCATGTGGTTTGTCAAGAATCACTATTTCAGTCCATTAGTTTAAAAATTGCGATTTCAGTCCCTGTAGTTTCGCTTTCGTAACCATTTCAGTCCACCTCGTAACCATTTCAGTCCCTGTACTTAACAGAATAATGGATTGAAATGGTTACAAAAGTGAAACCACAGGGACTGAAATGGTTACGAAAGTGAAACCATAGGGACTGAAATCGCAATTTTTAAACTAATGGACTGAAATAGTGATTTTTGACAAACTACGGGGACGAAAACAGTAATTAACTCTATAAAGGGGCTTATCACCCACACCCTAGGCCCATCCCTTGGGGCTCATCCTCACCCCAAGACCCTAGTACCCTACCCTCCTCCACACCCAATAGCCTAAGAGGACCCGGGGTGGTCCGTGTTCGGCCCCCCATCACGAGTGATGGGCTTTTGCTACACCGCCGCCACCAACAATATAACGCGTGGAAATGTAAACGCGTGCTGGCCATAACGCGTTGAACTTTTGAGTTTTATAGGGTATGACTTGTACATTGTGCATTAATACTTGTATATTGGAATCCCCATTACTAGTGATTCCACCCCTAGTCCATTTCTATCACTAGTGATGGAAATATGGTTGATGACATGGCATTAGTTGATTGGATAGTGGGAGTGATGGAATCCATCACTAGTGATTCCACCCCTAGTCCCCTAATGGTATAGCATGCGTTCATTTACACTACAACTTTCATGAAACCATCCAGAAAGTCAATCTTGCTTGAGCGGTTGATTTACAAATGTCTTCGTTTCTTTGATAACCGTTAATAACTAATGTTTATGTTTTCAAACATAAGAAAGCTACATTGTGCTTAAACTTCTCCTATAAATAGGCAACTTTCATGATAAACATTAGTGTATCAAGCCCTTGATTGTAAGCACACCGGCTCTTTCACATCAATGGCAATGAAATCTATTACCTTAATCACCGTTTTGGTCGTCGTTTTAGCAGCAACACAAGCAAAAGCCCAACGACTCCCTGCAATTCGTTTGTTTAACATCACTGGAAATGTATTTTGTTCTGTGAATGGCAGTATTGCAGTTAACGGCACTGGCATAATCCCCCCTCCCTTCCCAAGTAAGATTATTAGTATTCCAGTTTTATAGTTCATACTCTTGTCGCATCAATGTATATATGTGTGGGCGCTCGAGGGGCAAAAATGAAAATGCACTAGTTTTAACGTTATTTTACTAATTTCGTGAAAATAACGTTAAAAGAGGGGGATGGTTAATCATCATGTGGTGGCGTTGATAGCCGAAAGACAAAAGGGTACTTGCACTAATCGGTCTTTTTTTTTTTAAAACAAACACCACCACCACTGTGTATATTTGCTTTTATTGACAATTAAAACATACATTATAAACTTTTTGTAATCTTTAAAGAATAACGAAATGCACGTGTGTATGTGATTTCTATATATTTCCTTGTTGACAGATGCTCTAGTTCAACTGTCATGTAACGGAATTCTGAGAGGCTTAGCGATAACAAACCGAGCGGGAACATTCAACATCGTTGTGAGTCCGATTCAAGTTTCGCTCAACAACCTTTTATCATCTTGTAGGCTGGTTGTTGCTACACCGCTCTCCAATTGTAACGTAACACTACCTTCAAATGGAACTCTACAAGCCCCAATACAACTCGCGGGGACAACAGTGATTGGGCTTTTGATTAACATCACACAATTCGTCGCGGGGGTATTCCGACTTATTGGAGCTCAGTGATTCCAAATTGCATCTATATACTTACTATATGAATAAAGGAAGATGTTGACTTCTCTAATATCTTTCCATTTCTAATGTTTGTCAATATGTCTTAAGTAACATGATATACCTATATATTGAATAAATGAAGGAAGATATTGATTAGTATTAAGATGGTGCACTATATTCTTGATAAACCTAAATAAAACTTAAAGTATAATGGTTAAAGTTGACCAAAAAGCCTCTATGAAGCTCCTTTCATATTACATAAGCCAAAATTAGTGAGCATCAAAATCAACAATCACAACACAAGCAATACATATATGTGTGTGTATCCAACAACCAACATGTTTTTGACAATGAGCGTCAACACTAACTTATAATGCACTGACTGGGTATAAAATAACCGTTATTTTATTCAATGAAAAATATTTTACCTCTTAGTTATTATCTGGAACAATGATAATGTTTTTCGATGTTGTCATAATATTTGGAATATGTCTAAAGAATCTTTGTAGCAGTCGGGAAACGACGAAATGGGAACGAAAAGATTGTGTTAATGTTTTGCGCTAAGAAGTTGGGTCTTGGAAAGTTCACTATTCTAAGAAGTTAGGTTGTAGAGTGTTCAAAATTTGGTTTAGATGTGAATAAACATAATTTGAGTTGAACATAATTCAAAGTTTCAAACTATGAATTTGAATTCATTGTTCATATTACAGTTTTCGGATTGGATTTGTCATTTTTAACCGAACCCACACAAATTCAAAAATAATAGATGTTTTTTAAATCTTTTTTTCTATGTATTATTTTTATTTATTTGTATTGTATATTGTTGTAATTTGTTATTTTTTTCTCATAGTTTGATTTGATTTGAATCAACCCAACAACTTGATTAAAAAAAAAAAAACTAAAATCAGGGAACCCGAATAACCCTAGGTGGGTCGATACTGGATGTAAACATTATGGGCTTAGAATATCATCTCTTTTGGCCCAATATTACAAAAGGAACCAGGCTTAGGAGAAAGTAGCGTTTTGCGTCTGGTTAGGAGAAAGTAGAGTTTTGCGTCTGGTACTACACTAGTTTTTCAGCTAAGTTGAGTTTTCTTAAAAAGTAACTATTGGGAATGCTTGCACATTGCTGCAGGTGTCCCGACTCACATTAGATTTAATTATACAGTGGAGCGCCTTAAATGCATTACATATTTAAATTATTGGATAGCTTTCGCGCGCTTAGATTGGTAACTTTCCCACGTGAAGAGTAGATTGGGAATTCTCTGTATTATTTTTGTTGCAATTTACACTTATGTTTAGTAAACTAAAACATTTTTTATATCATTCTTTCACACATTCTTAGACCGGTAAAGTCGGCTTTCATGCATTATTGGATCGGTAAAGTTGGCTTTCACACAGACGAGATATATGTTTTTTTTTTTTTTTTTTTGTATTTTACGCTTTTGTTTAGTAAATATTATTTATTAGGTAATTGCTTTAAAATTGTTAATATTGTTTGCATTAAAAAATTACAGAAATGGTCGAGTAAAGAGTGGTCGTGAGTGTGAGTGATTAGTATTTCATAGTTGATTTTTAACAATAATTTAAGATTTATTGTTAAATTATTGCATAAATCTAAAATCGGCTATAGCAACTACTTTACTTCGATTTAAACAATTTATTGTGTTTCAATGGTTTATGATCGAGCATCGTAGCTAGACGCTACACACTTGAACTTATCCCATATCCGACACTAGTTATTTAATCCGTGCCATTTTGTATAATGTTTTTTAAGTTATTAATATTATAGATAGAGATGGGGTACATGAGTTATACCACTTGTAATTTACTCGAAATCAATCGCTAAGAGTAGAAATCCAGTTAGGCTTAAAGGTGCTTAAGCTTGAGCCTAAGATAAAGCTCATATATATACGAACTCGAGCCCAACTTCATGCATCGAGCTTAACTAGGCACGCAGAATTACACAATATAAGTTATGATATACGTAAGTATAGTTATTAGCGGATCATGAACTTAGTTTTCGGTAAAATCAGCTGGGCCGGACTTAATACATATAAAATTTTCGGTAAAATTTACACTACATAGCGGAAAACAGGGAGTGAGGGCGTAGACCCCCTGGCCCAAGCCAAGATTTGCCACTGTGTATAGTTATATATATAAAAAACTATCTAAACATATAGAAAGTAATAAAATATCTAATAAGTAATAAAAAAGTCATAGCCAAGCTCAAGCTTGTTATTATATATAAAAATTGACGATACTAGTTCAAGTTTAAATGAGATCGAACTCAACTCATTACTCATTTACCCTCTAAAATAAACCAATCATACTTATTTAAAGGACATATAATCGCAATAATGTAAATATGAAGGAACAAATAAACATATGATAACAAATAAATGATTGTTGACCAAACACAACAGGTGTATAAACCGTTGATTTACACCACAACTTGCATGACATCATCCAAAAGTCAAACTCACTAGAGAAGTTGATTCACAAAAGTCTTGAGTTATTTTATAATCGTTAATAATTTTTGATCTCGTTTTCAAACATATGAAAACTTCATTGTGCTTTAACTTCGGTAATAAATAGGTAGCTTTCATGATTAACACTTTGTCAAGCCCTTGTTAGTGGTGACATAAGCTGAGGTTCTAGCAAGGTCGTTCCAACGTTTTTAAAGGCCCTAAGCGAATAACAAATTTGGGTCCCTATTGAATTGATAAAAAGAAAATCAACAATTGAGATTGAGATTTGAGACATTGAATAACCATAGCGATTATTTTACCTAATGTCGGCCCTAATTTCGCAAAATCCGCAATCGGTTTCTCATTGGTTACTCAAAAGACGCCGCAAATAACGAGGGTTGATGTGTTGCGGCGCTGCTTTTGGATTTTGGAATGAAGCGTGCGCGGATAGCGTAGAGTCATGGAGTAAAATCCCAAATCTTGGGAATAGAAACATTATTTAAATCGGCAAAAACAAGTCTAATATATGAAAAGAATTTTTTGGTGGCCGTTGTTTTTGGATGGCCCTGGGTCTTATCCTAGTACTTCATCCCGTTATTGGCTTGTTTAACATCAATAGATATATTATGGGATTGGATGTATTAAATCTGGAATTAGTGATATGATAGCAACATTACTCTTTGCGCGGTTTGAATGTTTAAGTTATAGTTCAACTTTCAAGTCTGGTAACTCATTTCATGTGTTTGTGTGTGCTTCAGGGTTGGTTTATCAAATTTTAAATGTGATATCAAGTGGTGAATTTAACATGTTGTTGACTTTGTTAGTTTAGTTTTTTTGACCATTGTCTACGAAGTTAATGTTGGATATTATGTCCGGTTCGATAAGTCAACGTTGCCGACCGGGTCTTGACCCGTAAGAGTTACACCTTCGGCAACGAACTAAAAATCCACTTAACCTGTTTAACTGGTAATTACGAACAATATACGAAACAGATCATAATTATATTTATGATCATAAGCGGGTATTAACTGAGAGACGGGTACATGGACCGGGTGACACGGGTATTCTCACCCTACGCCACTTGTCATCCACCTAACTTGTGGCCAATCAAAACACATGCAATTTTGCATGTCTTGACACTTGGCTAACATGCACAATGTCCATATCTTTTATATATTTTGGGTCTTGCATTATTGAGAAATGGTTAGATGAACATAAGTTGCAAGAGATGAAATGCTCTCAACTAGACCCACCACATAACCGGCCACCTAGCCAGCCGCGGGCCGCCGCCGTCGCCGCCCCGCCGCTGCTGTCGCCACCCCGCCTCCACCGCTGACCTCCGCTGCCAGGCGCTGCCAGCCGCCACATACCGCCGCTGCTGCCCCTGCCTGCCGCCGGCTGCCGCCGCTTGGCGCCGCCCCTTCGTCGCGTCTCGTTGGTTCGTTTACTAGCCCTTGTTCGTTGAACCTCGGTGTCTCGACCGGTTAGTCATTAACCGAGGTATAATCTTTCTCATCGGTAGTTAAATATATTTTACCGTGCTCGTATTTGTATGTAACCGGATCCTGTCGGGTTTCGTTTTGTTGATCATTAGTTTATATTTCCGCTTCGTTTTATTAATTAACTTGTTTAATTAATTAACTATTATCTATTGAACCGGGTTTTTGATAAATAAAATTTTGACCGATCACCACGGAAACCCAACAGTGGTATCAGAGCCTTGGTTACAACATACGAGTCGGTACCGGTCCTTTTAACCGGAATTAGAACACAAACTTTATTTATTTAAAGTTTCTGATCTAAGTTTTTTTTAAGGGCACTTTATTTTTGGTCAATATTTTATTTGTTTTGCTTGACCAAAACATTGCCCGGTTTTATTTTGTGATTGTTGTGCGATATGTAAATCCGGCCCGACCTTATTTTTATGGTTGTATATTTTATTCGGTTTCGTAATTATTAATTTTGGCCACCGAGATGGTTCAAAGTTGTAATAGATTAGTTTCTGGTTTTGGCCCGTCTTGTGGTTCAAAGTTGTAATAGATAGGCCTTTTGTCTTTGTTGTATTTACTTGTTAAATATTATTGATACGAAGACCCGAAGCAAAACCGGATGCCAAGAGGAGTCTTGGAGTTAGTGGGAGTTGCTCAAAAGACAACAAGATGCACTCAAGTCCATCCTTGTGGTTGTTTGTGTGTTGTGACCCCGTGACCCGTTTGATCTTGCTATTAGGCTCTACCAAGATCGAACAATTTTGGCCATATGGATTTACATATTTATCTTGCTATTGTGGTTGCTTTTATCTTATAAATTGTTATAACGTAACCAACCTAAATATCAACATGTTTTTAAAAGGAGTTTTAAAATATTAAAACAATCACATTAAAACAAGTTCTAAATTGTTTTTTATAACTTGTTAAAATTTTTGTTATAAAACAAAGGTTGTTTTTGAAACAAATAATAACCAATTAAGTTTTACAAATTAAATTAGTTTTCTTTTTCCAAAACTATTAACTTAATAGTTCTCTATTAACTTAAAATTGGTTATTCCAAGTCGCGAGAAACTTAGTTTTATAGGTTATCTAAAACAAATTGTCCCGAGAGGTGAAAGGGTTTTTTGGTTATGTCGCAAATTTAACGACCCTATTTGGTAAAAAATTAAAATCAATAGTCTATGTCATCCTACTACTAGTAACACTTGGGGTATAATGCGAACCATCAGTGTTGGAGCCACAACACGACACTTGGTGTCTAGTTTATCTTTCCAAGGTGCAAGGGCTTCGTCGACACATCCGACCCTTCCACATGTGACCGTTTTAGGACGACTATTACTTTTCTTCTCGTGCTACGTGCCCCAGCTGTCTCAAGAACAAAAGTGGCATAGATGAGGCCAAACGTATCAATGCAAGGACAATAGGTTATCCTCGCAGCCTCATAAACCTTGGGAGTTGTGCTTTTCTCACAATTGACAATCGTTGTCAGTCCTCTTGAACCTCTTGCTAATGTTGCGTGCCCCAGCCGCCTTTGGAATGAGCTTCTAACCGGATTCTCATTGCTTATCGTCTCACCTCACGATATAAGGAGATATTGATGTGTGTAAAATGCAACATATAAATTACATCAAATAAGGCATAAAACTAACCCTTTTTAAGTACTAATGTTGGAAAAAGAGTGTTTTTATCTTCCTTTTGTATTTTCAGGATTAAATGAGCTCAAATTAACAAAAGAAGCAAAAAGACGGCTAAATCTAAAATAAATACAATAAAAGGAACATAAGTGGATTGCCCGACCCCTCGATAGCATCTTCCCAAGCAAAACAGAGAAGGCAGAAGACTGAACACGCCCCGTGCTCAGCCAGCACGCGGCCGTGCCCAAGAAGCATCAGAAAAGACAAACCTGTAGAAGCTTCTATTGCCCACCACGGGGTCGTGCCCAGCGAACACGGGGGCGTGGCGAAAGTAATGCAGGCGCATTAATTGTAATTGCGAATTACAATTAATGAAGAGAGAGATTGTCAGACGGGCACGGGGCCGTGTGCAGCGGACACGGGGCCGTGCCCAGGCTTCTGTTCAGCCTATAAATAGGAGTGCTTGGCTTCATTGCAACTCATCCCTTGGCATACCACCTCTCTCACACTTCATCCACAACCCACCACCACCATAACACCATCATCAACCACTATCATCCATTGTCCATCATAGAGTGTGTGAGTCGTCTCGGGATCCAAGATTGATCGTAAGAGTTCTTGACAATCAAGGCCATGTTTGCCTAAGTCTCTTACATCACTTGGTGAAGACAAGTGTTTAGTATAATACTTTTTATTTTTAATCTTTTGCACTTTTTATTTGGTTTTGTATTAATGACTTTAATAACTAGTTGCTTATGTTGAAGGTGATTCTTCCTTATCGTTTGTCCGTGGTGTCTTGGCATTATTTTACTGTCTATATAAAATAAAAGATTTTCACCATTCATATCTCCACGGTCTATATGGAGGTATGTTGGCTACCTGGTCGGGGGTTAAGGGAACGGTTTGGTAAGGGTCTTGCCCTTGTTCAAGGTTTAGAGGTCCTGCAAGGGACCTGGGTCAAATTTAGTAGGATCTCCTTCAATGCCCATAGGTATTGGATGGCGGAGATCCAAACTCTTTGACCCCCTCATGAGTTAACTACTATTAATACTATAACCCGGCTATTTAGGACTGTATCCCTGCTGACTCAGCCTACTTAGTCGAGGGTAACGTCACCTCCAAAAGAGGGGCCTACCATAATTTGCATTAATAACTTAATTCATTATCTTTCAAAAATCCGACCCTTTAGGATTGTATCCTTGCTGACTCAAACTACTGGGTTGAGGGTAACGTCGCCTTCAAAAGAGGGGCCTACTACAATAACTAAGATAATCTCTTAAACAGGTGCAAAAGTGCGAAAATAATCAAAGGTTATACTAATACACGAGTCGGATCCAAGTGATTCATCTTGTCTATCTGTTTTTCTTTTATTTTTATTTTTCAGCATTTAGTTAGTTTTATTTTTCTTAGTTTAAAAATCTTTTCTAACATTTTGATTTGGTTAGACGTTGAGGATAAACCAGTATTAAAAGCTCTTGTGTCCTTGGACAACCTTGGTATCTTACCAACACTATACTACGTCCACGATGGGTGCACTTGCCCATATGTGTGTTTAGTGTTAGTAAGTATCGTGTTTTATAAATTTAAAACTTGGCTAAAAGTGTAAAAAGGGCTTAAAATATACATCTAAAATATATTACACTACACACGCATCAAGTTTTTGGCGCCATTGCCGGGGACACAAGGATTTTAAGAAAGTTAGGAATCAACGGCCTAATCATATATATATATATATATATATATATATATATATATATATATATATATATATATATATATATTGTAGGATTTTCTTAGTTTTTCAGCTTTTGCAGAGCTCAGCACGGGCCGTGCCTGCTGAACACGCCCCCGTGCCTAATCATTGGAACTGGCAATCTTGTTTTAAGTCAGACAGTAAGCTGAACATGGGGCCGTGCCCACTCAACACGCCCCCATGCCCAAGATTCACTTACTGAAAACAGAACCGTTAGATCCCGGCGGTTGGTAATTTCTGACACAAACATGAGTGATGGTAATTCTTTTTACTTTCGGCACTCTTATGGTACGTGGTGTCAATTATGTGGAGACGAACATAAAGAATTAGAATGTTACTTTCTAAATTATAAGCCCCACTACATAGACTCACCGACTCCTTATAACCTTAAGAGGGGCGAAAGTAAAAATAATCACTATCTCTCCCTCGAATGCGCCCAACCAGATATTCTAGGAGAAATGCTCCTTGACGAGTTATTTCAACTAGAAGAACTAATTTTAAATTGGTCAAAAGAACTTAGGAAGGATTTCCTTGATCCGCCTCAAGACGATGACCATGAAGAAATGTTGGGATCGCATTCCAACAACCTCGTTGCTCCCAAAAATACCTTCATACCTAGCGAAGACTTGGACGATAGTCGTCCCTGTGCCGATTGTGCCGTGAAGGACTCTCCATCGACTTCGTTCGGTGCATACATAGACCTGAGCGATTCGGCATATACCTTCTTTAACGAGAGCCCGGGAAAGGGTTGGACTTGTCCACCTAGAATAAAAATAGGAATTACCCTCACCGACAACCTCTTGCGTTCTTGCCTTAGTCTAGGACAATTAAGGTATCTTAGGCACTTTGGGGTTGTTCCAACCAGTCAGAAACCACCCGATACGATTAAGTTCCTTAAAAACTAGACAAACTTCATAACTAGCCTCTCGACATGGGGTCGTGTCCAGCCAACACGCCCCCGTGTTCACTAAAAGATTCGCTTCTGACCCTTACGTCAGAATACGGACAAATTGTGTCAGAATTTTATCTGCACACGGGGCCGTGTCCAGAATGCTGTCGTTTTCTATAAATACAGCCAAGAATTCTGCACATTTGGACCAACTTGGGACAGAGATTTGAAGGAATCTTCTCTCAACTATCCTAGGTAAGTTCTAAAAGAAGGTTCCAACAAGCCATCTTGTCCTTTCCTCTTCTAACCATTTCCTTCTTCTTCATCTTTCTCCAAAAACCTCCATTAAAGTTTGAATTTTCAAGCTTTGTGGTAGGGATTGATGAGTTTTGTTCAAGGAATCTTAGTAAAAATATGTTGTATAACATTGTTTTAAGTTACTAATGTTTAAAAAGACCCCACAAGTTCAGCAAATAACTTAAAACTTCAAGATTCCTTGCTCCAAAACTCTGCAGAAAGATGAACACGGGGCCGTGCTCAATGAGCACGGGGCCGTGTCCGGTCTACTGTTTCAGAAAATAAACTATTTTCAGTTTATTTTTCATAGAATGTCGAGTGAAAACAGCAAAACATCTTCCGTGCATTCGTCAAACAGCCGAAGAGGAAGGAGGCCCTCCATTGAAGCTACACTTGTGCACTATGTAATAGCATTAAGGGAGGCTCTCGACGAAATGACGTCAGTAGAGGAGGTCCTAATCGACCGTATTAACGATCTTACAGTGGGACTTGAGAGCAACTTCCAAGAGATTAACCTCTTGCACCAGAGGTTAAATATTCTTGTAACACCCCCAATGGAACCAGTCCTTCCTCAACAGGATTGGAACCTGACACTCGAAGTTAACAACCCTACCGGGTGGGACGACATTCCGGCAGAACCTCCCATGGAGCACCAACAAGAGATCCCGGTGGAAATCGCAACTCCTCAAACTAACGCTAATGAGCCCTCTTTTCTCCTTCCAAGGGAGGTGGAGGAGTGGCTCGCCGACATATGAGGAAAGTCACACCCGGAAGAAGGAGTTCTATAAGGCCATATCTAACCAAGACCACTAACTTCTTGGAAATTTTGCTAATTAAAATAATGTTTAGGCTAGAACTCCATAGTTTAATGCTTCTTGTGTTTTCTTATCTAGCTTAATATAATTTTAGGACTATGTAAGATCTCTCTATGATTTTAATGGAATGATGGTTTTAAGGTTTGAATAGTTCATAATAAATAAAACACACCCATGGTGGTAAATGATGAAAAGGGAAATGAGGAACATGGCCCCATGCACAAGAACAAGGCCACACGTCAACAATTTCTCTGTTACAAAAGGTTCAGCACGGGCCGTGCCCAGCCCACACGGCCCTGTGCTGAACACCCTGCAGAAAAATGCCCAGTTCAGGTAAGTGGACACGGGCCGTGTTCACCAGACACGCCCCCGTGTCTAGGCTTCTGTTTCCTTTCTTTAACTTTCGTTACTGGCACCTGAACACGGGGCCGTGCCCGGTCCCCACGGGGCCGTGTCCAGACTGCCAGTAACATAAATTTTTGCTTTTAACACCATGTTACACATTCAATCAACCTAAAAATTTATTTTTGGGACACATTGAGGACAATGTGTAATTTAAGTGTGGGGGGGATGCTAAAACCTTGAATTTTGCAAGTCCTAATAACAAGCCTTACACAAAACTCTATTGGAACCGCTAATCACCCCAAATTTTTTTCAAAAATTTTTTGTTTTTTTACTTGTCTAAAGTTTAAGTTGCGAATTCTAAGACTAACAAGGTTATATTTTTACAATTTTACAACCGATAGCGTCGTGATAAAAAGAACCAACATAAGAAAATTATGAAACGGCATGACAAACTTAGTTAAAATTCGATTATATATACTTGATCACAAAGAAAAACCCATGACGTGACCGTGTCGTCTCGGTCAGTCAAAAACCCAATTAAACCTAGGTAGCTAGGGTAAGTCAGGTATCGTATCCGCGAAGAGCTTGTGGTCAGTATCGCACGACCCGTTCGATTAGTTAGACTATTTACAAATAATGTACAAAGTGATTATGAAGATTGCTATTTTTATTTATTAAATTAGTTTGAAAGGATATCGGAGTGAACCGGCAAATTGATATTATCTAAAACGATGATTTGTTAACCAAACTTTCAAAACTAAACTACTTAATTGAAAACAAGAATTAGGAATACGGATCACACCCGGTTTCGGTAATTGTAAGTCCTAGGGTTCCTACATGTTTTAATTCAACTCAATTGCATTTGATTAGCGGATTTAGTGTACCATGACTTAGGTGCTACTAGCTATCAACGTCCTGAAGAACGGACAAAAAGACACTTTTTAATCAACACAAGTAAATCCTAACCACGACAATGCATAACTACACATAACCATTTCGCAAAGTCATAACTTTTAACATCGTTCGACATTTTACGAATACGAAACAAATGTAAACTATTGTCAGTGGTTTCAAAAATCAATACAAGTTGTCACAAAATCGAATCAAAGAACAAATGCATAAACCCTAGAAAATACAACTACCTACACTGGGGTGAAACCGACGAAACTAGCCGTTCATGGTACTCGTTCGATCTTCAAAGGCTTGAGATGAGATTGAATGCATGATTGGTTCGGTATGTGCGGATGACTAATCCTCGATGTTGATCGATTATGTTCCCTCAAAAACCCCCGCTGTACGGATACCAAAAAAGAAATCGTAATGGTGGGTTCTTTTCGTGATCAATAATGATGTTGGGCCAAAGTCAAAATCCTCCAAAGTATAGGTGCATATGTCGGCCCACTAAATCCTTTCTTTTTGATCTTCACGTGATGATAATAAAGGAATATTAATGTTCAAAAAAAATATATATATATATTTGTTGCTTCCTTTTCTATTTAAGATGGTGGCTACCAAAAGAAGTCCACATGACTCCCTGCCCAATTTGCACGCGAAGATGATGATATGTTATTGACTTTGTGATGTTTCTCCCCTACAAGTTTCGGTCCAAGAAGTCAACAACAACCGCCAATCCCTCTTCCTCTTTTCGAAGTCTGCTGCCAAAAAGTGAAGTCCCTATGATGATGTTCATTTCTTGTCCTCACGTGAAACACAAAGAAGGCAGCCGCCACTTCTTGTCTTTCCTTTTAAATTTATGTGATCCTTCATAATCTTGATGATGATTAAAATAATGTGCTTGATCACCTCCCTCTATATATGTAAAATCATGGATGTCATATGATGATCAGTTAATTTAATAACTTCTTTCAATCCCTTTCAATATCTTTTTTTTTAAAATCATGTCACATGTGCGCTTCTTTCTAACACGTCATAGCTTACGCCAAATTACGTGTTCTTACCTGCAAACATACAAACTCTCACAATAATCCAATTCCAAGCATATGATCAAATAAAACAAGCTAAACCACGTAAAATAAACATTTAAACACTCATGTCTCACACTCTCCATCACATCCCCACACTTGTCGTTTGCTTGCCCTCAAGCAAATCTGTTTCTCACTTTCACGTGGTTCGAACAAGAAACACACATCCCATTCCCGAGACTAAGGTTAAGGTTTAATGTCATATCCAAGTTCAAACTTTTTTACAATTTCCAACATATTTAGCAAAAATTGATTAATTATGTAAAAAGTAGTTATCCAAAATTAACCCGCCCGTGAAACCAACAAATCATGCACATCCCTCACAATGTTCTCTCCACTCGGTTTATAATTTGGCTAATTTTTTTATGATGTATTAGCACTTTCAAAAGTAATCACTCAAAACCGATTAGAACACGTACCCGCATAGGCTTACGACTCAATCATTCTCCACCACCGAACACAAATACTAAGCACAAGTCATAAGGTCTTTGGAGGGTTGTAACGGGGCTAAGTTAAGGGTATGGAATAGGATTTTTTTTTTTAAATGGCTAAGGTGATGAAAAATTCGATTTTTATTACAAACGACTACTTTAAACACAACTAAACTATAAACATCAACTATATTTTTTTTTTGAAAGGTAAAAAAAAAAAAAAAAAAAAAAAAAAAAAACTTTAGCCTTTTATTCAACAACTACTAACTTCATATTTTTGTATTTTTTCTCAACATTTTCTATTTTTTTTTTTTTTGCATAAGTAAATCACAACTATACAAATAAATAATCCTACAATCGAATTTTCATCACACGGGTTTAAAAGAAAATGTTTAACGGTTGTGGGCTAAATGGGTTGGTCAAACGAAAGGATTAGGCTCAAAGTGGGCGACTAGGGGATTTATTTGGGTAAGGATGGATAAATGGTATTAAAGAAAAAGGTTCACCTAATGCCTTAATCATTCTCGTGCTTGTATTCGGTCTATGGTCTCAAACGTATCAAAAGTTGTAAGTTCTACAATACATGACTAATGGTCCACTCAAACAAAGAAACATGAATATGTAATCCTATGATGTAAAAGTGGCTCAAAACCTCACATATATAAAAGGTATGGTATGTGACATGCATGATATGCTAGTTTCCTAGGCGAATTACTCTCAAATAACCACCCGCTAAATACCCGTCATGCTAATTGTTTGAACTTGACCATGACAATAGACCAAATGGGTTGTGTCATCCCTCGTTGACTTAGTTACTTGTGCTTTTTAGATTGCTTCAAACAAAGACATTTTTGAAAAATTTTTGAAATTTTCCCCCATCCCCACACTTGAGGCAAACATTGTCCTCAATGTGTAGTGTTTAAATGAACGGGTCAAAAATCGAAACTTTTTACTAACTCCCCCATCCCCACACTTGAGGCAAAAATTGTCCTCAATGTGTGAGAACTAGAGTTTCTAAAACGCACAAGGGATGTGACACGGCTAACCTCCCCAAAATTTCACCCCAGAAAATAAAATACAATTTACAATCCACTTATTTGCTAATCTAAAAATCAAAAGTAAAAAGGAAACGTATGCACCTGATTTTTGGAGTTCATTCCTCGTGTGCTCTTCTTCTCTTCAATAAAACGGTCGTCCCACGAACATGATGTACCTACAAATCTTAACCCTTGTGTAGAAGCATGCTTCTCACAACCATTAAAATTATTAGCTACCTAGTTCTACCACTTTTATGAAAATATTACCAAGTCATACGTTAATTCACTTTTATTTGTGTGTAAAATAATTTACAATAACAACAAACCTAACTCACTTTCGTAGGAATCACGGTTGCATTTAGCTTATGCAACAAGCCCTTTTAAACCCCCCGATAGCTCGGGAGGACGAGAGGTCTCGTGAGGGTTATATAGGGAACACACCCACAACGTTCATTTAACTACTAAAATAAAATAAAACAAATAATAATACAAACTCTACAACAATTATACCTGATTTACCTCTCATGGTGGTCGAAGTGCACATTTGCCTACCGAGTTTCCAACAAACGCTCGGTATTTGGCATGCCGGATCCATTCTCTTTTTATTTTGCTCGGCATGCATATTGTACAACTTTGGGGTCGCTTCTTACTAAACTGGCCTATGTCTTGCAACGCCACCCTTCGAATCCTTATACCCGAACCCGCATCCCCAACTTTGTTGGTTGGAGTGATAAGTATGGGATAAGGATGGATATGAACGTGGGCATCTTTCGGATCCGACTCGTCTCGCGGTGGGATGTCTTCCGCTCGGTTCAAACATTCATTTTCTTGCTCGGGAAGATCGATAACCTCTTCCACCACATCACCATCTACTATTGTACCATTGGCCCAAACCTCTTGGTCTCGTTTAAGTTGGGCTAATTCCTCCGCTAATTGACCCACTTGCACCACCAATGCTTCATGGGCTTTATCTCTCACTTCATTCGCTTTCTTCATATCTTTGATATCCTGGTGATATTCTTTCATCATGTCCATGAGAGCATCAAGCTTAGAATGCATCGAATCTTGTGGGTTCTCGTATACCGGTTGAGGGTATTCATTATAATAATAATCATACTCCTCCTCCCGGTAACTTGAGAAATATGGTGATTTGGGTTCATAGTAGTATTCTTGATAATGTGGTGGTGGCTTGTAACCAGACTTTATTTTTCCTTTCCAAAACACCGGATCTTTCCAAAACACTGGACAATCTTCATGTATATGAATTTTTCCACAACAAGGACATTCACTTTCTTGCTCTGGTGGTAGAGGTGGTCTAGTGTATGGATAATGTGAGGATGGACCATTGAAATCTTTATGATCCGCCCTCCTATAATCAAACAATCCGCTGAGGTAGTCTTCCCGTTCCTTGTTAGCTTGAACTTTTTCGTAGAAAACAGAGCAATCCTCTAAATAGTGCTCTCCGCTTCCACAACACTCACACGGATCATCATCTACCCAATTCATATTGAAAGATGGTACCTGCAAAACATGTACCTGCACAAACAAGCTCGGCCACCCAAAGTAAAATCACAAAAAAAAAAATACAAGAGAAAAAAAAACTAAACTAAAATCGAACAAGCAATGA
Source organism: Helianthus annuus (assembly GCF_002127325.2). NCBI lineage: Eukaryota > Viridiplantae > Streptophyta > Magnoliopsida > Asterales > Asteraceae > Helianthus > Helianthus annuus. The sequence continues at coordinate 169,574,621 of NC_035435.2, forward strand.
AATACTAAGCGCACTAGCTCCCCGGCAACGGCGCCATTTTGACGTGACCGTGTCGTCTCGGTCAGTCAAAAACCCAATTAAACCTAGGTAGCTAGGGTAAGTCGGGTATCGTATCCGCGAAGAGCTTGTGGTCAGTATCGCACGACCCGTTCGATTAGTTAGACTATTTACAAATAATGTACAAAGTGATTATGAAGATTGCTATTTTTATTTATTAAATTAGTTTGAAAGGATATCGGAGTGAACCGACAAATTGATATTATCTAAAACGATGATTTGTTAACCAAACTTTCAAAACTAAACTACTTAATTGAAAACAAGAATTAGGAATACAGATCACACCCGGTTTCGGTAATTGTAAGTCCTAGGGTTCCTACATGTTTTAATTCAACTCAATTGCATTTGATTAGCGGATTTAGTGTACCGTGACTTAGGTGCTACTAGCTATCAACGTCCTGAAGAACGGACAAAAAGACACTTTTTAATCAACACAAGTAAATCCTAACCACGACAATGCATAACTACACATAACCATTTCGCAAAGTCATAACTTTTAACATCGTTCGACATTTTACGAATACGAAACAAATGTAAACTATTGTCAGTGGTTTCAAAAATCAATACAAGTTGTCACAAAATCGAATCAAAGAACAAATGCATAAACCCTAGAAAATACAACTACCTACACTGGGGTGAAACCGACGAAACTAGCCGTTCATGGTACTCGTTCGATCTTCAAAGGCTTGAGATGAGATTGAAGGCATGATTGGTTCGATATGTGCGGATGACTAATCCTCGATGTTGATCGATTATGTTCCCTCAAAAACCCCCGCTGTACGGATGCCAAAAAAGAAATCGTAATGGTGGGCTCTTTTCGTAATCAATAATGATGTTGGGCCAAAGTCAAAATCCTCCAAAGTATAGGTGCATATGTCGGCCCACTAAATCCTTTCTTTTTGATCATCACGTGATGATAATGAAGGAATATTAATGTTCAAAATATATATATATATATATATATATATATATATATATATATATATATATATATATATATATATATATATATATATTTGTTGCTTCCTTTTCTATTTAAGATGGTGGCTACCAAAAGAAGTCCACATGACTCCCTGCCCAATTTGCACGTGAAGATGATGATATGTTATTGACTTTGTGATGTTTCTCCCCTACAAGTTTCGGTCCAAGAAGTCAACAACAACCGCCAATCCCTCTTCCTCTTTTCGAAGTCTGCTGCCAAAAAGTGAAGTCCCTATGATGATGTTCATTTCTTGTCCTCACGTGAAACACAAAGAAGGCAGCCGCCACTTCTTGTCTTTCCTTTTAAATTTATGTGATCCTTCATAATCTTGGTGATGATTAAAATAATGTGCTTGATCACCTCCCTCTATATATGTAAAATCATGGATGTCATATGATGATCAGTTAATTTAATAACTTCTTTCAATCCCTTTCAATATCTTTTTTTTTTTAAATCATGTCACATGTGTGCTTCTTTCTAACACGTCATAGCTTACGCCAAATTACGTGTTCTTACCTGCAAACATACAAACTCTCACAATAATCCAATTCCAAGCATATGATCAAATAAAACAAGCTAAACCACGTAAAATAAACATTTAAACACTCATGTCTCACACTCTCCATCAACCCATTCCCACAAAAAGTGAGTTTTGAGCCTTTATTGAGCATACAAATATACAACTTTACGCTAAATGCTCATTTTTCGTTTCTTGTGTGAATAGCCGCTTGGTTCTTACGACTCTATAACTTGCCACGACAATTCATTCCCGGTCCTTACCAACTTAAACCCAAGTAAGTAAATGATGAGGCATTAGGACTAACCCTTTTTCCTTTCAAAACCATTATTTTTATTTTTTTTCACCTACCCAAAAACTCCCCCTAGTTAACCCCTTTGAGCCTAAACCTTTTCATTTCTTAACCCAAAACCCTTTTTACTCACCAAAAACCCTTTTTATTTTTTTTCCCTTATTTTAGTAACAAGCTCGGTTTTCGTGTGAAAAAAAAGAGAATTTTACAATGAAGTTAGAAATAAACAAACAAAGCTCCTAAAAAGCTTGTTTGAAGAAATACTTCATTGAAAATAAAAAGTCACTAAAACAAAATGTTTTACGAAAACCGACGCTTTTTACGCTTTTCGCCCTTCTACTAACCACTAACCAAACTACCCACCTTTAGCCCAAGCCTTTACCCAAAAAGTCCTCTTGATATTTACAAAGGTAAAAGTTAAAAAGGAGGAGGATTGATTGCTTGGCAAGCCTATGGTAGGAATAAGTTCCATGCCGCTCTCGAGTGATTCACTAAAAATACACTTTCGGCCGAGTGTGAGTGATTTCTCCCGTGAGGTATGTGAACTTGTATATAAATGGAAATTTAAAAAGGCATGCTATGCCCAAATGAGTAATTCCTCTTATGAAACATTCTAAATAAATCATAACGAATAGGATTGTAAATAAATAAAAATAAAACCCAATAAAGATCTTGGATTCCCGACACTCTATGACAAGCCAAAGCCTTCTCTTCTACCCATTCCATTTGGGAGTGTAAGCCACATATTAAAGAGTTTTGCTTGAGGACAAACAAAAATTCAAGTGTGGGGGTATTTGATGTGTGTAAAATGCAACATATAAATTACATCAAATAAGGCATAAAACTAACCCTTTTTAAGTACTAATGTTGGAAAAAGAGTGTTTTTGTCTTCCTTTTGTATTTTCAGGATTAAATGAGCTCAAATTAACAAAAGAAGCAAAAAGACGGCTAAATCTAACATAAATACAAGAAAAGGAACATAAGTGGATTGCCCGACCCCTCGACAGCATCTTCCCAAGCAAAACAGAGAAGGCAGAAGACTGAACACGCCCCGTGCTCAGCCAGCACGGGGCCGTGCCCAAGAAGCATCAGAAAAGACAAACCTGTAGAAGCTTCTATTGCCCACCACGGGGTCGTGCCCAGCGAACAGGGGGCGTGGCGAAAGTACTGCAGGCGCATTAATTGTAATTGCGAATTACAATTAATGAAGAGAGAGATTGTCAGACGGGCACGGGGCCATGTGCAGCGGACACGGGGTCGTGCCCAGGCTTCTGTTCAGCCTATAAATAGGAGTGCTTGGCTTCATTGCAACTCATCCCTTGGCACACCACCTCTCTCACACTTCATCCACCACCCACCACCACCATAACACCATCATCCACCACCATCATCCATTGTCCATCATAGAGTGTGTGAGTCGTCTCGGGATCCAAGATTGATCGTAAGAGTTCTTGACAATCAAGGCCATGTTTGCCTAAGTCTCTTACATCACTTGGTGAAGACAAGTGTTTAGTATAATACTTTTTATTTTTAATCTTTTGCACTTTTTATTTGGTTTTGTATTAATGACTTTAATAACTAGTTGCTTATGTTGAAGGTGATTCTTCCTTATCGTTTGTCCGTGGTGTCTTGGCATTATTTTACTGTCTATATAAAATAAAAGATTTTCACCATTCATATCTCCACGGTCTATATGGAGGTATGTTGGCTACCTGGTCGGGGGTTAAGGGAACGGTTTGGTAAGGGTCTTGCCCTTGTTCAGCGTTTAGAGGTCCTGCTAAGGGACCTGGGTCAAATTTAGTAGGATCTCCTTCAATTCCCATAAGTATTGGATGGCGGGGATCCAAACTCTTTGACCCCCTCATGAGTTAACTACTATTAATACTATAACCCGGCTATTTAGGACTGTATCCCTGCTGACTCAGACTACTTAGTCGAGGGTAACGTCACCTCCAAAAAAGGGGCCTACCATAATTTGCATTAATAACTTAATTCATTATCTTTCAATAATCCGACCCTTTAGGATTGTATCCTTGCTGACTCAAACTACTGGGTTGAGGGTAACGTCGCCTTCAAAAGAGGGGCCTGCTACAATAACTAAGATAATCTCTTAAACAGGTGCAAAAGTGCGAAAATAATCAAAGGTTATACTAATACACGAGTCGGATCCAAGTGATTCATCTTGTCTATCTGTTTTTACTTTTATTTTTATTTTTCAGCATTTAGTTAGTTTTATTTTTCTGAGTTCAAAAATCGTTTCTAACATTTTGATTTGGTTAGACGTTGAGGATAAACCGGTACTAAAAGCTCTTGTGTCCTTGGACGACCTCACTTGCCCATATGTGTGTTTAGTGTTAGTAAGTATCGTGTTTTATAAATTTAAAACTTGGCTAAAAGTGTAAAAAGGGCTTAAAATATACATCTAAAATATATTACACTACACACGCATCAGATATACATCGAAAATACTAATTAAAATCACCTTGCTTATATAACAGATGTCTAATGAAAACAACTCCTTCATTTTTGAGTCTATACTTGAAAAGGAAAAGAAATAAAACTTTGAATAACACCAACCTTCTCGAATGGCACCGCAATCTGAGAATAGTTCTCAAGTTGGAGGAAAAGTTGTATATCTTAGATGGCCCAGTCCCTACCGAGCCTGAAAGTAATTCTACTACTGCTTGCAAGGCACTGGAGAAACATAACGAGGATGCCGTTGAGGTAGCCTGCCTTATGAAAGCCACAATGCCTCTTGAACTTCAGAAGAACATGGAAGATAAGTATGCTTATGACATGATCCAACAACTGAAAGGCATGTTCCAGAAACAAGCCCGACAAGAGCGATATGACACCATGAAACTGCTCATAAGCTATGAAATGCTGGAAGGATCATGTATCAGTACTCATGTGCTAAAGATGAAAGGATAGATTGACCAGATGAACAAACTTGGTTATTCCACAAAACCAACCAAGTTCTAATGGTCAAGTCTAGTGGTGTTAAGAAACCCAATAACAAGAAAAGGAAACATAAGAGCAAAGGCAAGAGAAAAGTTGTTGTTGCTGCCAGAAATGCCACCAACAACAAGCATGTTGCAAAACCACACCCTCCTAGGAGCGTCAGTGCTTTGAATGCAACAAAATGGGGCACTTGAAAGGAAACTGCCCACAGTATCTAGCCAAGCTGAATATGAACAAGACCAATAACATTGGCACTTCTTCCGATATTCTCGTTTATGTTATCGAACATTTCAATGTTTCTAGCAACACATGGGTATTTGATTGTCACACCCCGATTTCCACGTGTCTCACCAGTGGGCCCGGTGGGGGATTACCGTGACGATGTTGGCAACAATATAGTCAAACCACACAATTATATAAATGCACAGCGGAAGCTTAAGATAAATATATAAACTTCAACCTCTGGTTGTAATATCAAATGTATTACAGAAGTTGAATATATCCACAGCGGATCAAAATAATAAATATTGTTCATTCAGATGCAGCATCGAGTTTGCGAGACTATGTACGATGCTTAGGACGCCTATACCAGCCCATTTCGTATAGTACCTGCACTTAATCTTTTTGGGGAAAATACGTCAGTTTACACTGGTAAATACATTCAACTGACACATTTGAAAATGTTTATTAAAATTGATTTGAATGCACAAGGCACAAACTCTTTTATAACTTGGGAAAATTATTAAAATCTTGTGAACGTTTTACATGTTCTTTTATGCGTTCAGTAGCCCGGGTCGTGCCGGGTTAAAGATTTATAGACACACCACATTGCGTAAAACCGTAGTATAAAAACCAACGGCTACGTCTTTTAATCTAATGTCGACAATATATACCGGGTGTACGCCTACACCGGGATGTCGATGGTCGTGGCCATTTCGTAAAATGATGCCAAGGATATCCGGGACAACGATCATTAAACCCCCCAAAGGCTTTTAAGAAACAAAACTGTTTAAATGAGCCGATCATATTATTTAATTAACCACCTAAGCGATGGAAAAATATAATGCTCAATCAAGCGGTATTAACATACCGTAACCCAAGCCCATATAGGGGAAATAAGTTAAAGTATTTACCTTTGCAAGTATGTATCCTTAGTTCGATTAAATCGCTGATAGCTTTTACCGGGGCTCCTAATCTGGAACGAAGGTTTTAATTAACCTCTTAGACTCCTAACGAGTCTTTATAATGGCCGTAGCCTAGACCGGTTGGTTCCGATATGTGAATACGGTTTAATTGCGCGAAAAGGCGAAAACCGAGAATGGAGTGTGATTCTGACCCAACAAGTTCAGAGACTTGTTTTATATGGGTTTATGGTTCACACTCTGAATTTTGGGGCTCAAATAATATTATTTGACCCGTATCGGCTAATTTATGAAAACTAGTTTCATAAGCCGAACCGTGCGCGCAATAGGCGAAACGGCAAACCCTGAGAGTCCTACGCTTATTTCCTAAGTCAATATGCCTCAAAGAGGTTGTGGTATCAGTAGGATACCTCCCGTGATGCCCGTAACGAGTTTAAGTTAATATTATGCCCTGTAGGGGCTTTTCGGTCATTTTAAAGACTTTTAAAGTGCTTTTCGAGTTCTACAGGAAATCTGAGTTTCCCGAACAGCTTATAAAGCTTAAAATACTTTATTTATTATTTGGAACCAGTAGCAACTGGAATCGGGTCAAAAGACCTTGTAGAACTCATGTTTTGGCCGAAAAGGGCATATTCGGTATTTACCGAACCGTAGCCATAACCGCAGGTTATGAGCAAGGTAAAAATTATTAAAAATCTTTAAAATTCCCAAAATATTAATTTATAACAGTGGGTAAAAGTTTTGGTGACGAAATCTTGGTTTAGATGGGCGTTATGCTAATTGCGCCGTTTATTACAAAAGTTTATTTAAATTACGCTAATTAGCATAACTCTCATTCTAGACCTCGGATTGACGTGAAACTTTAAGGACATGCTTATAATTTAATAAGCAAGGTTATGGTCCGTTCACGTGTCCGAAATACTCGTTTTATTTTCAAAATGGCGTTACGGTCAACTTTTAGGCGATTAACGGAAACACGTAAAAGACTCGGATAACTCATGAACCGATCACAGAGGTTTATACCAACATGTGACCTGGTCCTAAGAGGGTCCTAAGGCATATCTATACCTCACTAAAACGGGCCAGAGCTGAAGTCAAAGCAAAAGTCAAACTTTTGCGACATTCGGCTCCGAACCGGTTCAATATAGCAAATGGTCGATTCAAACGAGCGCAAACAAGTTTATATACTTATTATCATGTTTTATGATTATCAAAACAGGTTCCATAGCATATACATTACAGATTATGTATAACATGGCAAAACGACTTTCTGTTGACTTTTTAAGTGCGCGTTTGACTCGATTTTTGACATAGTTAGAGTGGTGATCAGAGGGAACCCTTTTAGGGGTTTATTACCCACATAAATACCATCTCAAAACTACTTTTGATTCGTCATAAGACTGAACCATCTTGGATTTAATTAAAAGTCAAACCGCATTTACGACGGTTTGGTTTCTAGCCATTTACTAAGCATAAAATGAACTACAATTGATCTAAGCAACTTACAGAAGTTGAGAGCTGATTATAGAGCAGAGAAGAAGACTTGGAAGCTCTTGAAATGATCAGATAGAAGTGTTTTGAGTTGTGATGAACTTATGGACATAACCTTGCTATTTATAGCCAATGTCAAGGTCCAAGATCATCACACAAGGGTCTACAAGTGCCCTTGGATGAATGGCAGGTGCCCCTAAGTGATATGGGTCGAGCATAGGGTGCCCATGCCTCATTTATTGGTTGTTGGTCGTTCAAAGGCTCCAAAAGGCATGTAGTTACAACTTTCTGCATCTGGGCGTCCCACGCGGCCCGCATGGGAGTTCCATGCACTTTTAATGCGGGTCTCCTGAGTTTCAAATATCAGGCGCGTAAAAGAGGAGGCTCGCGGCCCGCCTCAACTTAGGCCAAAGCATCACGCGGGTCGCGAGAGGCCTGTTTTTTCAGATTTTTAAAATCTCTTGTAATGATTATCAGAATCCGGTAATTAATAACGAAATCTTTCGTAATGATTTACCTGACCTTTCGGGTTTGAAGGGGTAACTTTGCGGTTTGGCCCTCGGTTAATTACAACTAAGGGCCTCGTGTTATTTACCCGCGTTGTTAAGTCCCTGATTAGTTTATTAATCATTCAGAAAGCCTTAACTTTCATTATTGACGCTTTTAACCCTTCTCCTACGAATTCGATCGTAACTTTCTCGTTTCATAACGAAACTTCGCGAAATTTACATATTACATTCTAGTGAGTGTATAATACCGTTACAAAGCCTTGGGAACGTTAAAGGGTCACTCAGAGGTATAATTAAACATGTTGACACGGTTAACCCCTGTAGCTTGTAATCTCTCACTTTCTTTCGCGTTTCGCTTTTGTACGATCTATGAATTATTCGTTTGAAGGTTCAACCATTATTTAGGGTTACTATACAGTATATTTACCCTTGTTGACTTTTACAACCCTCGAATTTATATACTTTCAAGGTTTGTCAAAATTAGTCGTTTATTTAATATCAATGCCACGTGTAAACAAATGACACGTGTTAACACATTATTGGACACAAAAATTCGAGGTGTTACATCCTCACCCCCTTAAAATAAATCTCGACCCGAGATTTACTCAAATAAATAGGGGTACTTTTCTTTCATTGTGTCTTCGACTTCCCACGTATATTCGGGACCTCTACGAGCATCCCATTTGACTTTTACGATCGGTACGTGCTTTCTTCGAAGCTTTTTCACCTGTCGATCTTCAATCGACAAGGGTTTTTCTATAAACTTTAAGCTCTCATCTATATGCACATCTGTGTGTGGAATCACCAATGATTCATCGGCGAAGCACTTTTTGAGATTGCAGATGTGGAACACGTTGTGAATTCCATTGAGCTCTTCAGGCAAGTTCAACTTATAGGCGACTGATCCGACACGTTCAATGACCTCAAAAGGTCCTATGTACCTCGGACTCAGTTTGCCCTTCTTGCCGAAACGCATCACCCCCTTCCAGGGTGATACCTTAAGCAACACTTTTTCACCTACTTCGAAGTGAAGATCCTTACGTTTTGGATCAGCGTAGCTCTTCTGCCTATCGCGGGCAGCCTTGAGACGTTCTCGGATCTGGACAATCTTGTCCGTTGTCTGGAAAACAATCTCTGGTCCTGATAATTGGACCTCTCCTACTTCCGCCCAACAAACAGGCGATCTACATTTCCTACCGTATAATGCCTCGAAAGGCGCAGCCTTTATGCTGGTGTGGTAGCTATTATTGTAGGAGAATTCGATTAGGGGTAGGTTCTTATCCCAGTTACCACCTAAATCGATTGCACATGCACGAAGCATGTCTTCTAGCGTTTGGATAGTACGCTCACTCTGACCGTCCGTCTGTGGATGGTAAGCCGTACTGAAGTTCAAACGCGTGCCCAAAGATTGCTGGAAACTCTTCCAGAAGTGAGACGTGTATCTAGTATCCCGGTCGGAGATAATAGACACAGGTATGCCGTGTAAGGCTACAATCTTATCCACATAAAGTTGGGCTAACATATCGGAGCTATACGTCTCCTTGATGGGTAGAAAATGAGCTGATTTAGTCAGCCTATCAACTATGACCCATATTGTATCGTTTCCTTTCCTGGTTTTGGGTAACTTGGTTATGAAGTCCATAGTTACGCATTCCCACTTCCACTCGGGAAGCTCAGGCTGTTGTAGCAAGCCAGACGGCTTTTGGTGCTCGGCTTTGACTTGAGCACAAGTCAAGCACTTTGCTACGTGGGCGGCCACAGACTTTTTCAAGCCTATCCACCAATAATTTGCCTTTAAATCTTGATACATCTTGTCAGCACCAGGATGGACTGAATATCTGGAACTATGGGCTTCCTGGAGGATAACATCTCGTAGTCCTCCATAGATCGGAACCCATATACGTCCGTTCAGTCTAAGGATTCCATCCTTGCTAAGAGTCAACTGCTCCTCAGTTACTCCTAACTTTTCATTAGGATAATTAGCTTCCAACACAGCCTCTCGCTGTGCAGCTAAAATCCTTTCAATTAAATTGTTCTTGACCTCAATGCTCTTGGCATTGATTCGAATAGGTTTTACCCCTTTCTTTCCTGCTTAAGGCATCAGCAACCACATTCGCTTTGCCGGGATGGTACCTGATCTCGCAATCATAGTCATTCAAGGTTTCCATCCAACGGCGCTGCCTCATGTTCAACTCCTTCTGGTTGAACAGGTGCTGGAGGCTTTTGTGATCAGAATAAATCACAAATTTAATACCATAGAGGTAATGCCTCCACAATTTTAGTGCAAATACAACGGCACCCAACTCCAAATCATGGGTGGTGTAATTCTTTTCGTGCACCTTTAATTGCCTTGAAGCATAGGCAATCACCTTGCCCTTCTGCATTAGCACACATCCCATGCCTGTGTGTGATGCATCGCAGTAAACTACGAATTCATCTGTACCTTCCGGTAATGTCAGCACAGGTGTGTTGCTTAGCTTTTGCTTCAGTATTTCGAAGGACTCTTGCTGCTTTGGGCCCCAAATGAACTTTTCTTTCTTCTTGGTTAGGGAAGTCAAGGGCGCAGCAATCCTCGAAAAATTTTCAATAAACCTCCTGTAGTATCCTGCTAACCCCAGGAAGCTACGGATTTCGGTAGGCGTTTTTGGCTCTTGCCAGTTCATGACTGCCTCTACCTTAGCGGGATCTACTTGGATACCACGCTCACTCACAACGTGACCTAAAAACTGAACCTCTCGTAGCCAGAATTCACACTTCGAGAATTTGGCGTAGAGTTTCTCACGCTGTAGTAATTCGAGAATGCAACGGAGGTGCTTCTCGTGGTCAGCTTGATTCTTGGAATATATAAGGATATCGTCGATGAAGACTATGACGAATTTGTCCAAATACGGCTTGCAGACGCGATTCATGAGGTCCATGAACGCAGCCGGTGCATTTGTGAGCCCAAAAGGCATCACTAGGAACTCGTAATGACCATAGCGAGTCCTAAATGCTGTCTTATGTACATCCTCATCTCTGACCCTTAGTTGATGATAGCCCGACCTCAAGTCGATCTTTGAGAAATAGCTTGCTCCTTGCAGCTGGTCGAACAGATCATCGATCCTTGGCAAAGGATATCCGTTCTTTATGGTAACTTTATTTAGCTCTCGATAGTCGATGCACAACCGCATCGATCCGGCCTTCTTCTTTACAAATAGGACTGGTGCTCCCCAGGGAGATGAACTAGGTCTGATAAAACCTTTCGTCAGCAGTTCATCCAACTGGGTCTTCAGTTCTTTCATTTCCGTTGGAGCTAGCCTGTAAGGCGCTCTTGCTATCGGAGCCGCTCCAGGAATGATGTCTATTCTGAACTCCACTTGTCTATCTGGTGGCAAACCAGGTAGTTCTTCGGGGAAAACCTCGGGATATTCAGAAATGACAAGAAGATCCTCGATCTTCGGCTTAGGTTCTTCAATTATCACCTGAGCCATGTAAATTACACAGCCTCTGTTCAAACATCTAGAAGCTTTGAGCATAGATACGTCCTCGGGTAACCCGTACTGCGTATCTCCTCGAATGGTAAGCGATTCACCACTCGGAGTCTTTAGCACTATATGCCTCTTGCCGCAAATGATTTGGGCCTGATTACGGGATAACCAGTCCATGCCTAGGACTATGTCGAAACCCGCTAGTTTGAAGGGAAGTAGGGATAAAGGAAAAGAATGGTTCCTAATGGATATTTCACATCCCTCTAAGACAGTGGAGACGGTTTCTATCGTGCCGTCTGCTAACTCTACCTCGTATTTCATATCTAGGGTTTTGATCGGCATATTTAACAGTTGGCAAAATTTCTGGTCTACAAAGGATTTATCGGTGCCAGAATCGAATAGTACTCTTGCAAATATATTATTTACGAGAAAAGTACCTGTAAGCACATTGTCGTTCTGGACCGCTTCCTTTGCATCCATGCGAAAAATTCTCGCATTTGACTTCTTTGTCTCTTCCGCCTTCTTGGCATACTTAGGGCAGTTACTCTTGATGTGCCCCTTTTCGTTACAACCATAGCAGGTTGCATCCTTGATCTTTTTGCATTCCACAGTCTTATGATCCTTGGACTTGCATAGTCCACAGGAAGGAGTCTTTGGTTGTGACTGTGAATTCGATGCAAACCTGCACTTCCCAGAGTGGGGTTTCTTGCAGATTTTGCAGTTGGGCCTTTCACCAGCTTGCCCATCTTTCTTGGCCTCAGCCCCTTTCTTGCCGTCACCGTTTCCACGGTGCTTTTTCCCTGACCTCCGCGAGGTATCATCCTCACGTTTCCTCTTCTCAGCCTCCTTGCTCCTTAGTGTCCTCAGACGGACAGCATCTAAAGTTAGAGACAAGGAGAGGTCAGTAACTGACCTGAAGGTCGTCGGCCGAGAGGCCTTCACGCTAGCCTTTATTGCAGGCTCTAATCCCCCAATGAAACGGGCGATTCTTCTGGGTTCTGGTGTCACAAGGTATGGGACCAGGCGAGACATCGTATTGAAGCTCGTCAAATATGCCTGGCAGTCCAGGTTCGTCATCACCAGTGACACAAAGTCAGCCTCGATCTTCTCAACCTCATGCTGAGGGCAGTAGTTTTCCTTAATGAGAGCAATAAATTCTTCTCATGTCATCTTGTACAAAGCAGACTTACCCGATGCCTGCACCAACGCTCTCCACCACGCCAGGGCCTCGCCCTTAAATGACTGGGACACATACTTCACCACATCCCTCTCTGCACACCCGCTGATGTCCACAATAGTGTCCATCTCATCTAGCCAGGTGATACAATCAACAACACCTTTCTCCCCTGTAAATTCCCGGGGCTTACAAGATACAAAGTATTTGTAGGTGCAACCCTTAGCATTTGATGCATCAGTATATTCTCTATCGCGATGAACGCTGTTCTCAGTGGACGAGTGTTTGTCGTCATCTTTCTTGGGTTGAGAGGGTGGTTTGGAGTGTGTCTTTGGTTTAGAGGGTGGTTTTGATACGGTTCTGCCTTGGGACTCAGTATATTGACGATCAAGAGCTGCCTGAACAGCATTGTCAATCAGAGCCTTTAGCTGTGCACCTGTCAGATGCACTGGCGTATTGTCGTAGTCATCTTCATTTGTATGGCTGTTCTCTCCATTGGGATCCGCCATTGTAACTTGAATCTGCTACAGAAGATAACAAAATTTTATTCAGGAGATTATTATATAATTGTCTTTTATGACAATTTGTCAACCATGGTAACAGAGACCATATTTGGTTAACTTATTACTCATTAATTATTAGGATTTGAATATATCCTATTTCAGCTATATAAATAACATTGGCGGCATAAAGCCTAATCACGAGGATGTTTTATACTATTAGCCGAGATTTCAGAGAATCAAAGGCATAGAGATTTGAACCGTAGTTCTTTTATCTCTTTCTGACAGGGAGTCATAGACCACCACTGCCTTTCGTCTTTATAAGACAATTATTATGGCCCATAGGCACTACACCTCTAATGGATGTTTTAATATGGTTGGCCCGTAGGCACTACATCACTAATGGATGTTTTAATAAGATCGGCCCGTAGGCACTACATCACTAATGGATGTTTTAATAAGATTGGCCCGTAGGCACTACATCACTAATGGATGTTTTAATAAGATTGGCCCATAGGCACTACATCACTAATGGATGTTTTAATACGATTGATCACTTGTATAGGTGATTTAACCCACGATTTATAAATCATTTAGTTGGGCTTTGAAATCCTTAAAGGATTATTGTATAAGAATGACGCGCGTGATTTTAACGAATCACATCTGCCATGATTGTTAACATGCTTGCAGCGGTTAACAAGGAATCTGAATCTTTTAATTAAGTCCTACCATCTTGACCGGATCTTAAAAGACACCAGGCTAGGTTTCACTCTTTAAGATTCTTTATTTAGGCAGATCAATTTAAAAGGAATGGTTTTGATTTATTTCATACATATTAAAACAAAACTCATAACATACATTCCATAATCTCAAATACAGTCACATATTGCCCTAAACGGGTCTTTCAAATAGTACATACCTCCATAGAGGTTTTTAAAATGAGTGACAAGTCCACGCAGGGACTAATACAAGATTGGTGTCCATGTAAGGACTAAAAGATAAGTCCGCGTAGGGACTGAAATACGATAAGTGTCCACGCAGGGACTTATTTCAAAATAGAAATTACATTAGTACAACTGTTAAGGGCTAATGGTCACGTTTCTTCTTTTTGCCCTTTAGTAGGTTCGCCAAGCCTTTGAGAAATCCTCGGTGGCTCTTTTTCTCTTCTTCGAACTCTCTCTCCACACGATCTAGTCGATGGAGTATCTCTTCCTGTTCAGGAGGAGAAAATCGTGGTTGTGGCGCTTGTTGCGGAACTGGGGGTCTGGGAGGTATTGGATACCCATGAGCTGAGAAGTCCGGTGGTCCCATGTTCCCATGAGCTCCGTCAGGGTAGCGCGCATTATATCTAGCCGACACCACATATGGGTCGCGTTCATAATTGTAGTTGTATTGTGCTTGTGACGGTTCGAACGGGTTGTAAGCCGTTGGACCCGTGTAAGCAGGTATGGGTTGGTCATACCCAAATGGTGGCGAATTTGGTGCAGCTGGTGCGGAGTTCGCCTCCTGTATAGGACTTGAAGGTCCTTCTTCTTGTAGTGGCGGATAGTGGCTACTACTAGAGTGTCGAGGGGTGCTGAAGTGGATACCCCCTCTTCCTCGTGTGGACATACGAGCATTTGTCCTCCTACGCCTTGGCGGATCAGGCATTACTGGTTGCGCCGGTGGCGGAGGTGGTGGCATAACTGCCTCAAAGCGTGAATCCTCAGAGGGATCCTGTGGATGTCGCGGTTGTTGAGATGTCTGTTGAGGTGGCGTGTAGTACCACTCATGTCGGTCGAACAACGCTTGGAAACTGTCTGGTCCCTGATAGGGTGTGCCATGGAAGGATGACCCATCAGAGACTTCTATCGGATGCGTGGGCGTACCACGAGCAGGTTCAGTTGGATCAGTATCTTCATCCATATGGTCTTCGGAGAAGTGATCTTGTGGCCCTAATGGAACAAAGCCTGAAGGGTCCTGTATGTAGTCAGCCGGATTAAACTGACCTATGAAGTATGGAGTAGGGTCGTCGTAATTTCGGTGCGATACCGAACGTTGTAGAGGTATGAAGGAAGGTTGTGGGTTGTTGGGATCATTCTCTGAGTTTGGCCCAAAGGAGTGCCGATAAGATGGCGTCGAGCTGTGCGAGGTGGAATGCCTCGCGGGTTCGTAAAGATCTCTTCGTCGTTGTGGTTCTTCGCTCCTTGTCATCGAAGGATGTCTTGTACCTGATGGTCCAGCTTCGTTATCGTGATGTGTTACGACATCTCCTCTGCCTCTTCTTCCCCTTCCTCTTCCTTGGAATATAACAGGTGGCATTTTCCTGCTTTATAAAACTTTAAATTCCAATAATAAAAGAAAAAGACAAAATTGGAATATCAATTCGAATTTGTCCTAAGTTCTTGTCTAGACTCAAGTATGTGCAATTGTGTCATTGAGATTAAACACATTAGGATAGTGTTTAATTCACTCAATGTTGGCTCTGATACCAACCTGTCACACCCCGATTTCCACGTGTCTCACCAGTGGGCCCGGTGGGGGATTACCGTGACGATGTTGGCAACAATATAGTCAAACCACACAATTATATAAATGCACAGCGGAAGCTTAAGATAAATATATAAACTTCAACCTCTGGTTGTAATATCAAATGTATTACAGAAGTTGAATATATCCACAGCGGATCAAAATAATAAATATTGTTCATTCAGATGCAGCATCGAGTTTGCGAGACTATGTACGATGCTTAGGACGCCTATACCAGCCCATTTCGTATAGTACCTGCACTTAATCTTTTTGGGGAAAATACGTCAGTTTACACTGGTAAATACATTCAACTGACACATTTGAAAATGTTTATTAAAATTGATTTGAATGCACAAGGCACAAACTCTTTTATAACTTGGGAAAATTATTAAAATCTTGTGAACGTTTTACATGTTCTTTTATGCGTTCAGTAGCCCGGGTCGTGCCGGGTTAAAGATTTATAGACACACCACATTGCGTAAAACCGTAGTATAAAAACCAACGGCTACGTCTTTTAATCTAATGTCGACAATATATACCGGGTGTACGCCTACACCGGGATGTCGATGGTCGTGGCCATTTCGTAAAATGATGCCAAGGATATCCGGGACAACGGTCATTAAACCCCCCAAAGGCTTTTAAGAAACAAAACTGTTTAAATGAGCCGATCATATTATTTAATTAACCACCTAAGCGATGGAAAAATATAATGCTCAATCAAGCGGTATTAACATACCGTAACCCAAGCCCATATAGGGGAAATAAGTTAAAGTATTTACCTTTGCAAGTATGTATCCTTAGTTCGATTAAATCGCTGATAGCTTTTACCGGGGCTCCTAATCTGGAACGAAGGTTTTAATTAACCTCTTAGACTCCTAACGAGTCTTTATAATGGCCGTAGCCTAGACCGGTTGGTTCCGATATGTGAATACGGTTTAATTGCGCGAAAAGGCGAAAACCGAGAATGGAGTGTGATTCTGACCCAACAAGTTCAGAGACTTGTTTTATATGGGTTTATGGTTCACACTCTGAATTTTGGGGCTCAAATAATATTATTTGACCCGTATCGGCTAATTTATGAAAACTAGTTTCATAAGCCGAACCGTGCGCGCAATAGGCGAAACGGCAAACCCTGAGAGTCCTACGCTTATTTCCTAAGTCAATATGCCTCAAAGAGGTTGTGGTATCAGTAGGATACCTCCCGTGATGCCCGTAACGAGTTTAAGTTAATATTATGCCCCGTAGGGGCTTTTCGGTCATTTTAAAGACTTTTAAAGGGCTTTTCGAGTTCTACAGGAAATCTGAGTTTCCCGAACAGCTTATAAAGCTTAAAATACTTTATTTATTATTTGGAACCAGTAGCAACTGGAATCGGGTCAAAAGACCTTGTAGAACTCATGTTTTGGCCGAAAAGGGCATATTCGGTATTTACCGAACCGTAGCCATAACCGCAGGTTATGAGCAAGGTAAAAATTATTAAAAATCTTTAAAATTCCCAAAATATTAATTTATAACAGTGGGTAAAAGTTTTGGTGACGAAATCTTGGTTTAGATGGGCGTTATGCTAATTGCGCCGTTTATTACAAAAGTTTATTTAAATTACGCTAATTAGCATAACTCTCATTCTAGACCTCGGATTGACGTGAAACTTTAAGGACATGCTTATAATTTAATAAGCAAGGTTATGGTCCGTTCACGTGTCCGAAATACTCGTTTTATTTTCAAAATGGCGTTACGGTCAACTTTTAGGCGATTAACGGAAACACGTAAAAGACTCGGATAACTCATGAACCGATCACAGAGGTTTATACCAACATGTGACCTGGTCCTAAGAGGGTCCTAAGGCATATCTATACCTCACTAAAACGGGCCAGAGCTGAAGTCAAAGCAAAAGTCAAACTTTTGCGACATTCGGCTCCGAACCGGTTCAATATAGCAAATGGTCGATTCAAACGAGCGCAAACAAGTTTATATACTTATTATCATGTTTTATGATTATCAAAACAGGTTCCATAGCATATACATTACAGATTATGTATAACATGGCAAAACGACTTTCTGTTGACTTTTTAAGTGCGCGTTTGACTCGATTTTTGACATAGTTAGAGTGGTGATCAGAGGGAACCCTTTTAGGGGTTTATTACCCACATAAATACCATCTCAAAACTACTTTTGATTCGTCATAAGACTGAACCATCTTGGATTTAATTAAAAGTCAAACCGCATTTACGACGGTTTGGTTTCTAGCCATTTACTAAGCATAAAATGAACTACAATTGATCTAAGCAACTTACAGAAGTTGAGAGCTGATTATAGAGCAGAGAAGAAGACTTGGAAGCTCTTGAAATGATCAGATAGAAGTGTTTTGAGTTGTGATGAACTTATGGACATAACCTTGCTATTTATAGCCAATGTCAAGGTCCAAGATCATCACACAAGGGTCTACAAGTGCCCTTGGATGAATGGCAGGTGCCCCTAAGTGATATGGGTCGAGCATAGGGTGCCCATGCCTCATTTATTGGTTGTTGGTCGTTCAAAGGCTCCAAAAGGCATGTAGTTACAACTTTCTGCATCTGGGCGTCCCACGCGGCCCGCATGGGAGTTCCATGCACTTTTAATGCGGGTCTCCTGAGTTTCAAATATCAGGCGCGTAAAAGAGGAGGCTCGCGGCCCGCCTCAACTTAGGCCAAAACATCACGCGGGTCGCGAGAGGCCTGTTTTTTCAGATTTTTAAAATCTCTTGTAATGATTATCAGAATCCGGTAATTAATAACGAAATCTTTCGTAATGATTTACCTGACCTTTCGGGTTTGAAGGGGTAACTTTGCGGTTTGGCCCTCGGTTAATTACAACTAAGGGCCTCGTGTTATTTACCCGCGTTGTTAAGTCCCTGATTAGTTTATTAATCATTCAGAAAGCCTTAACTTTCATTATTGACGCTTTTAACCCTTCTCCTACGAATTCGATCGTAACTTTCTCGTTTCATAACGAAACTTCGCGAAATTTACATATTACATTCTAGTGAGTGTATAATACCGTTACAAAGCCTTGGGAACGTTAAAGGGTCACTCAGAGGTATAATTAAACATGTTGACACGGTTAACCCCTGTAGCTTGTAATCTCTCACTTTCTTTCGCGTTTCGCTTTTGTACGATCTATGAATTATTCGTTTGAAGGTTCAACCATTATTTAGGGTTACTATACAGTATATTTACCCTTGTTGACTTTTACAACCCTCGAATTTATATACTTTCAAGGTTTGTCAAAATTAGTCGTTTATTTAATATCAATGCCACGTGTAAACAAATGACACGTGTTAACACATTATTGGACACAAAAATTCGAGGTGTTACATTGATACCGGATGTGGTTACCACATCTTTAATGTCTTGCAAGAGCCTGAAAAGTGAAAGAAACTGAAACAAGGCCACCTGGAAACTCATAGTTGGTAATAGAACGAGAGTTCCAGTTCTTGCAACTGGAACATTTTTGTTTTTTCATGTTCCCCTGGCCTTGTAGTTACTTTAAATAACTGTTTATATGCATCTGGTTTGACCAGAAACATTATTTCAGTTTCTTCATTGTTTGAACAAGGATTCAATTCAAGTACGTTTTTAAATGGTTTTTCTATTTTAGCCTATGTTGGGATTGAACCCTATCAGAGGAACAGATAATTAAAGCCAAAACTGGATCAGAACAGTGGATTATGAATAAACAGATGCTGATACCCAAATCTCTCCCCTTGAAAGTGATTACAACTACTGATGACCTCCTATCTGCTGATCTTACCAAACTACTGACTCATAACTGCTGCTCAACTAAAGATCTGATGGAAGACTAAAGTCCTGCTGATTCAATCTACTGCCTTGAGTCAAGCACTGCTGATCCGGACAAGTGCTGCTGGGTTCACAGCAGTAGAAGGTTGCAGCAGCTGTTCTAAAGTCTGTTTTGTAATAGAATGTATTAGCAGTAGTTAACACAAGCAGTGTCTGTATAGATCAGAGGTTAGAGTTTGTTAGGAGGTTAGATGTCACTTTCATGGTGACGTCGGCAAAGATGCTCAGTAGTTTGCAAGTGCCTATAAATAGTTCAGTACTTTGTACTGTTCTATTAGCTCTTCACATCATTCGTCTTCTTTGCACGAACAAACTACTGAGCTCGGGCTGAGGGGGAGTTTGCATTCATACATCTATCTTTGTAATCGTTGTTGAAATTAAATTCAATCATTCGGTTCATTGTGTAAAAGATGTTTGATCAAAGTATTACTCTCATTTGATTGTATGCAAAGTTTGTTTTCATTTTAATTCCGCTGCACAACTCATCCATTTTCATCTTAACTTCAAACACAAAATACAATAAAAAAGAAACTCAGATCCAACAATTGGTATCAGAGCTTGGACAGTCAAATTTGATTTAACAATCATTTTGACGTAAAAAGTTCAGCTCAAAACAGTTGATACTGATCGTTTGTTCGTCGTTGAAAAACAGAGTAAGGATTAATCACCACTAAAGTTGATTTCTCAGTACCTGTAAAACAACAAGAATGACGTCACAATCTCAGGACGATAAAAACATTGGTTCTCTCTTTAAACCACCTATGCTAAAAAGAAATGATTACAACATCTGGCAGAGGAGGATGGGTCACATCCTCGCTCAACAAAGCACAGGTTGTTGGAAGTCTGTTATCTTTGGTCCTCATGTTCCTACAGTGCCAAGCGCTGAAGATGCTAAAAAACAAGTTCCAAAACCTGTTGAAAATTATACTGAAACGGATTATCAAAAGTTTGAACTAGATGCTAAAGCATTTAGTATCATAGCATCAGCACTGCCCAACGAAATATATGCTGGATTGTTAATGCCAAAGAGTTGTGGGACGCACTTAAGGAACAGTTTGGAGGTACCGAAAAGGTCATAGAAAACAATAGGGAAATCCTGAACCAACAGTATGAAACATTTTGTCATGTTAAAGGTGAATCACTGACGCAACAATTTGAGCGGTTCAATTGTCTCATCAGTGAACTGAGGCTTGTTAAAACCACTTTTACAAACTCAACTCAAAACAGCAGGTTCCTCAGGTCACTGCCAGATAAATGGGACACAATAGCGTTTGTCACCCGAAACTCATCTGAGTTCAAGGATCTGACCTTGACCCAACTCCATGGTCGACTCCTGACCTACAAAAGGGAGTTGAACCAGAAAAGGAAGTTACAAGAGTCAGGGAAAACCGTTGATGATTATTCATTCGGTAACACTGCTCTTCTGGGTCAAGAAGAATCTGGTGGTAGTGGTAAGGATCAGGGTTATGATCACTTCATTGACATAACTGCTGGTGCAAATTTTAACAACCCTGATCCTCACTCTACAGGTTATGCATTCACTGCAAATGAAAACCAGATGTCAGACAATTTAAGCTTTGAACTATATGATTTACAGCATTTTGACCCCACTGATCTAGAGGAAATGGACATCCTGCATCAACTGGCCTTGCTAAGTGTTAGAACTAGCAAGTTTTATAAAAGAACAGGGCGAAAATTCCCAGGGTTGCATGGGAATCTGAGGTTGGGTTAGATAAATCGAAAATCAAGTGCTATAAGTGTAACAGGCTAGGACATTTTGCTAGAGAGTGTAGGAGTCAAACAACTGGTCCCATAATTACTCACCCTAGTTCAAATACTAGACCTCAAAATCAAAACACTGTGCACTATGCCCAATATGCCCCAGCAGCAAATGTGAACACTGCTCACTATGTTGTTGCTCCTGTGCCAGTGCATTATGTCCAAACAGCTGCTCCACAGATTCAATATGTTCAAACCCCTGCTCCCCAGGCACAAGTCCAACCTGCACCACAAACCACTGCTCCAGTTGCAACACAACCAGATCAACAAAGTTTCTTTACTCAAGAGTTTGTTGACTGGAGCAGTATGCCTGAGGACCTCAGTGATGAAAACTTTGCACTCTATGCTTCTAATGTTTCTTCTCATGATGAATTTTGTTTGATGGCATTAGAGTCAATACAGGAGGGTGTTGAATCTGAAGAGAAACAACTGGTCTCTGAAACAGTGGATGAGGTGATTGAAGCAGTGGGTACTGCTGTGGCTGATGAAGTACTGTTGGAAGAAAGTTCAGGTACCCTGATTGAACCACTGACAGATCTATGGTCTGAAGAAGATAAGAAAGAAGAAAAGGCAGGTGAAGAAGAAGAGAGAGCTGGTGATGAAGAGAATACTCAGTGTGATTGTGCATTGATGGCTGCTGCCAAGGTATCACCTCAAGTTCTAGAAAAACTATGTTCTGACAATTGCATTATTGCTTTTGCGAACATCAAAGAGGTGAATGAAAACCTTAGGAACAAAATCTTAACTGATGAAGTCAAATTTGAAAGATCTTTAAAAGAACTTAAAAACAAATTGGCTGAAAAAGAGAAAGAGATTAGCAGCATGAAAGAAGAGCAAAGCATAACCAAAACCCAACTCCAAACTATGGTAGAAAAATACCAAGTTTGCAAAAAGGAGTTAGAGTCCACCCAGATCACATGTGAGAAATGGGTGGAATCATGCAAAGGGTATGAGGTTATGCTTGAGAAACAGATAAAAAGCAATGTGAAATTTGGGGTTGGTTATAGAAAACATGATGATGAAAACACTGCTTTTGGAAAATCTGTTTCAACCACTGATGTAACTACTGAGTACATCCCCACAAACAAGAATGGCCAAGAAGTGAAAATCACTGACAAACTTGGTAACAAAATCACACTTGACAGACCAATGGGCCCCTCTGCTTTTGAGGATATTGAAAATCATCAATTTAAACCAAGATGGTCTGATGAGTGTGATATTGTTGAAAATTTCAAGCCAATGGACTTTACATCAACTGATGGTGTTAAAGCTCCAAAAGCTAAAGTCATTCCTCTCAAGGACATTCCAGCAATGGTTAAAACCTCTGCTGCAAAGGAGTCTGAAAAGAGAAAGAAGAAAGAAAAAATTGATAACTTGTTTTGTGAATTCTGTGAGAAGAGGAACCATCTAACAAAAGATTGTTTCCACTTAAAAGCTTATGATTTAACCAAAACAAGTGTCACTACTTCAGCTGAAAGTTGCAGTGTTTGTGGTAAAACAAACCATAAAACTCAGGCATGTGTGTATCTCAAAAACTTCAATGAAAAGAAGAATGAATACATGGCTAAAACATCCTTGAGTTCATCAGCATCATCACCATCTGTCAAGTTCACAAAGAAACAACCACTGTTTGTGCCAGTTCAAACAGCTGTCACAAAATAGCTGAACCAAACATCTGTTAAAAGAGATGTTCAGGTTACTGATGCACCTCCTGCCAATCAGTTCAGAAAAGGCAAGGAAAAACAGTCTTACCAAAGGATTCCACACGTTTATGAGGTCAACAAAAAGTCCTCTAAACCCAGAGTGAATAGGCATCCTTTCGGTTACCAGCAGGTGATTGGGCAAGACCCTCAACAGTGGTTAGCAAGGAACAGTACTAAAACTGTCCAAACCCCTGACTTAACCACTGTCCATCACACTGCATCCATACCAGACACTGTTGAGACTCCATCCAAAGCCCTGTTGGCTTTGGAGTCCTTAATGAACTAATCCTTTTACTTCATGTGCAGGGAGCTTCTGCATGCTTTGATAGTCTTTGGTATGTAGATAGTGGAGGCTCCAAGCACATGACAGGATGTAAAGCCCTCCTCAAAGACTTTAAAATCCATGGTGGGGGTGATATATCCTTTGGAAATAATAGTAAAGGAAAGGTTTTGGGGTCTGGAACAGTGCAATCTGGTAATGTAAAATTTGAAAATGTCAATCTAATAGACAATCTAAAATTCAACCTTCTGAGTGTATCCCAAATGAGTGACAAAGGGTTTGGGTCATTCTTCACAAAAGATTGTTGTAGGATTGTTGGACCAAAAATGGTCAAAAAGATTGAAGCAATAATCAAAAATGGTCAAACTAAACTTGTTGCTCAAAGAAGTGGCAATGTTTATGTTGTTGACATGTCAAAAAAGTGTCCCAGAGCTGATGCCTGTCTGTTCTCAGCTGCCTCTAACAAAGAGACAGAACTTTGGCACAAAAGACTGGGGCACACAAATCTTAAGACAATAACAGAAATTTCAAAAAATGGTTTGGTGAGAGGCCTGCCACAAAAATTGTTTTCATGTCCTGAACATTGCATTTCCTGTTTAAAAGGAAAACAACATAAAAGTTCTCACAAGTCCATTGAAGAGTCCAAAACAACCCAGTGTTTGCAAATGCTACACATGGATTTGTTTGGCCCAGTTCAAGTCATGAGCCTTAAAATGAAAAGATATTGTTTGGTAATAGTTGATGACTTTTCTAGGTTTACATGGACTTTCTTTTTGCACTCTAAAGATGAAACTGCAGGCATTTTGCAAGACTTTGTGACACAGGTTGAAAAGCAATTTGACCTTCCAGTGAAAAGCTTTAGGAGTGACAATGGCACAGAATTTAAAAATAGGGAGTTGGATGCCTTCTGTGTGAAGAAAGGGATTGTAAGGCAGTACAGCATCCCTAGAACACCAGAGCAAAATGGGGTTGTTGAAAGAAAGAACAGGACTTTGATTGAGGCTGCCAGAACCATGCTTGCAGATTCAGGTTTGCCATTAACTTTCTGGGCAGAGGCAGTAAACACTGCTTGCTATGTCCAGAACAGAGTTTTAATAAACCCCAGGCACAAAAAGACTGCCTATGAAATTCTGTATAAAATCAAACCACTGATCTCATACTTCAAGGTGTTTGGCTGCCCATGCTTTATTTTGAACTTAAAAGATTCCATTTCAAAATTTGCAGCCAAAATAGATTGTGGTTACTTTCTGGGGTACTCAACCACTGCCAAGGCCTACAAAGTGTTCAATGCACGGACCAAGGTAGTGGAGGAGACTTTGTATGTAAAGTTCAATGAACTTTCATCAATGAAAATCCCAGCAAATCCTGCTGAACTGTTTGATCTTGAAAAATTCACTTTTGAAAATACTGCTGTCAAGACTAACAGTGCAGGTCCATCAGAGGATACAACACCAAACTATGGGTATGAAGTCATCATCCCTCAAAGGTCTGCCACAAAAGGGAAAGCATCAGTTGTTCAAAACATCTGTGAAAGCTCAACCACTGCTACATCAACAGTTGTTGACCAAAGTAGCCCATTTCCCACTTCTTCCACATCCTCAAACACTGCTGACAAAAGTCCTCAAACAGTGGATAAAAGTCAGCAGTGGTCCACTCCATTACCACCCATTCCACCACCTTTTGAAGCCACTGCTGGGTCATCAAAATCACCAGTAGTGGTTAGCTCAGATGATACACATTTGCAGCCTTCACCAACAAATGCCATCATACCATACCAAGGAGATTTAATCTTCTTGAGATCTCATCCACCTGATCAAATCATTGGCAACATCAATGAAGGGGTGCTCACAAGAATCCAAACCCAAAACATTTGTCTTTTTGCTGGTTTTCTATCACTCCATCAGCCAGTCAAGTACCAAGAGGCACTAAAGGACAACAGCTGGGTAGAAGCCATGCAAGAGGAGCTCCAACAATTTAAGAGACAACAAGTATGGGAGCTTGTACCACTGCCAAAAGAGGTTAGTCCCATTGGCACAAAGTGGTTCTTCAAGAACAAAACAGATGAAAGGGGCATTGTTGTCAAGAACAAAGCCAGGCTTGTGGTTCAAGGTTACAGACAGGAAGAGGGGATTGACTATGATGAAACATTCGCCCCTGTTGCAAGATTGGAAGCTATCAGACTGTTCCTGGCCTTTGCTGTCAACCACAACATGAAGGTGTTTCAGATGGATATCAAAAGTGCTTTCCTCTATGGTACATTGCAAGAAGAGGTATATGTATGTCAACCTCCAGGCTTTGAGGATCCATTTTATCCTGATCATGTCTACAGGCTAAACAAAGCCTTGTATGGCCTGAAATAAGTACCTAGAGCCTGGTATGAAACTCTTTCCAACTTTCTACTCTCAAATGGTTTCAAAAGAGGTACCATTGATAAAACACTGTTTCTTAAATGGAGAGGGAAAGATTTAATGATTGTCCAAATTTATGTGGATGATATTATTTTTGGAAGCACATGTACCAAAATGTGTGAAGAGCTTAGAGAACTCATGACAGCTGAGTTTGAAATGAGTGCAATGGGTGAGCTGCAATGCTTTCTTGGTCTCCAAGTATAGCAATTGCAAAATGGAACTTTCATTCATCAAAGCAAATATGCTAAAGAACTTTTAACCAAATTTGATATGAATGATTGTAAACCATGCAGCACACCCATGGCCACAAATAAGCTGGTCATGTCTGATGAAAAGGATGAGCTGATTGACCAAACACTCTATAGAAGCATGATTGGGTCTTTATTGTACCTAACTGCATCTAGACCAGACATCATGTTTGCAACATGTGTCTGTGCAAGAAGTCAATCAGCTCCCAGAAAATCAAATCTCATTGCTGTAAAAAGGATTCTCAGATACATAAAAGGTGCTCCCACACTTGGTATCTGGTATCCAGCTAATGGGAATATCAAGCTTTCAGGTTTTTCAGACAGTGACTTTGCTGGATGTCACACCACAAGGAAGTCCACTTCAGGAGGGTGCCAATTTCTAGGTGATTGCTTAGTTTCTTGGCAAAGCAAAAAGCAAGCAGCAGTTTCAACATCCACTGCTGAGGCTGAATACATTGCTGCTGCAAGCTGTACAGCCCAACTCCTGTGGCTTCAAAATCAGTTACTGGATTTTGGTATCACTGCCTTAAAGACACCACTCATGTTGGACAGCCAGGCAGCAGAAAATATCATCAAAAATCCAGTTTCCCATTCTACCACAAAGCACATCGACATCAGACATCACTTTGTGAGGGATTGCTATGAAAAAGGTTTGATTTCTCTGCATCATGTCCCAACTAAAAACCAGCTGGCAGATGTGCTCACAAAAGCACTTGATACAACCACTTTTGAAAGCTTGGTCTCTAGGATTGGGATGCTAAACATGGAATAACAAGCAACATCTTGTTTTTCTATGAATAAAAGCAACAAAATGTTTTCAGAAAATCAAAAATCCATCCTTAAAAATAGCTTAAAAATGAAAATTTCATTAAAATCCTTAAAAGTCTGCCATAACCACTGTTTGTTCAAAAGTCTGCTCTACTTCAAAAATCTGCCCACTGCTGAAAGGCAACCTCTGTCCTCTCATTCCTTGATAACCACTGTTGTTCAAAAGCAGTGTCTTATCCACTGATATGCTATCCACTGATAGTGAAAATCATCCACTGCCTCCTTTCCACTGCTTTCATCAGTTGCTTTCACCAAAAGTACTGTCCTTCATTTTCACCAGTGGTTGTCACGTGGGCAGTACATAGCAGTCAGACCTTTTGTAACGGCTGCCACGTCAGCATTCATTCTCTTTCCTATAACATCCCCACTCACCATCAAAACAGGTTTTTACTGTCGAATTGAATTCTTAAAAATTCTCTTCTCAAAGCAGTTTTTCTTCTCATTTCTCACAAATTTCTTCGATCGTTTCGTTTCAAAAATGACAAAATCGAAGCTTTCTGCAAAACCCTCATCAAAATCATCGAAAACAGCCTCTCAAAAGGCAACTACCACTGAAATTCCATTCAAAAAATCTCACAACCTCCTGGGTCTTCTCACAAAACCAGGAACCACAGATGTTTTCGATTCCATTATCACTATCATGGCAAAATCAAAGTACAAAACTTTGCTCACCGCCGACGCACCCATCTACTTGACGACCCAAAGGGAATTTTCGAAGAATGCAACCCTTGAAAAACAAGGAGACATTGCGACTGCAATCCAATCTTCCATAAAGGGTAAAGCTGTCCACATTACACCACAATCCATCTCCGAAGTCTTTCAACTCGATGACCAGGCAGGTAAAACTTCCTTCACTAAAAACGAGTTGCATATTGACTTCATTGAACGAGGGTATGAAGCAACAATGATGAAGAAACTAACCTTAGAAAAAGGTTATTTTCCTCCTGCACCAAGATTTCTATTTCATACCCTCCTCCTATGTGTATCAAACAAAACCACTTCTTTTAATGAGATCCCTATAAAGATTCAAAATCTGGGATATGCAATTCTTCAAGAAGAAAATTATAATTATTCACGGGAAATCTTTAAAGATTTGGTAAATAATGTTGAAAGCAAATCATTCTTACTATTTCCAAGGTTTTTAAGTTATTACTTTCAAAAGAAATTCAGTAAGGATGATTTAGCTTTAATAAACCAAGGTGAAATAACTGCAATAAACTGCCTAACGTCTGAAACTTTTTCACGAATGTTAGCACCTTGCAAAACACAAGCAGGGGTACCTGAGCAGAATTTAGCAGCAACCACTGCTCCTCAGGTATCTGCTGCTGAGCCTACTGCTCTAGGTGATCAAAGCAGCAGACCAACTGTTTTGAAACCCACACCTACAAAACCCAAAAAGCCTTACAAAAAGAAAAATCAAAAACCCCCCCAAACCAATCAAAATGGCAACTCTGGAGGATGAGATACCAGAGTTAATGCATGTGACAACACAAGAGTCACAAGAAACCACTGCTGCTACTTCCTCACAGCAGATGGTACAAATATCTCAACCCATAACCATAACTCCTCCTGCTTCTTCACAAAAAGAACAGGTTGTACACAAAGGGCCACCACATCATGATGCTCTGGATACACTTGTTTCCATCATCCACAGCTCAATGCCCGGAGCAAATCCGCTTCCTACGCCTTCCATCACATCCTTAATTCCACCAAAAACACAATTACTGTTGGATGCAATTGACTTGAACCCAGGCATTACTCAGTCCTTCTCAATCACCTGTCAATGAGAATTTACCTCCACAAATGACTGAGCCTGCTGTATCATTCTTTGCTAACCCACCAACAAAACCTGAGGAGGTTACACCCATTGAGTTACAAGTAACTCTTTGTGGTAATCCAAGTGAAGCAGCCACTACAACTGTTGAACCTACAGGTTTACAGTTGGACAGTGGTTACATCCATAAGACTTCCTTGGAGGCAATTCCTTTTATAGCACCGCTGCCAACCACCAGTGGATTTATTTATCCTACTGGCAACATCAAAAGGTTGTCAAGTGTTAAAGGAAGAAGACCCCAGTACCAAGAAAAAGGGGCATCAGTGGTTAATGTTTGGAGTAAACTCCCTACTTCTACCACTGATAAAACCACTGATAGTGGGAAATCAGATGATCCCATTAAATTGGGTGATGGTTTAAAGTACCAAAAATTGACGGCACGTGTTGAAAAACTTGATAACTCTGTTGCAGAACTCAAAAAAAATGCTACAACAGTTGTTACAAGTACAAAAGGTACAATCCACTACTGTTCCACCTCAAGCACCTGCTCTACAACAGGCACCTGCTACAAATGAGCTCTGGAATCTATTTCAACCTTTTCTCCATCGTCAAGCACAGATAGCAGATCAGCAACATGAAAAACATGTTCAACAATTAAGAATTGCTATGGAGTCTAGGTACAGAGACACTCAGGCTGATCTAAAGGCTCTCAAAACTCAGATCCTGCACTCCACTGGCACTGCTCCTCCACCAGTATTTTTCATTGATCAACTCCCCGAAGATAATGCCAAAAAGGGGGAGAAAATTCAGGAATGGAAAAGGAAGGGAATAACAGATGGTCTTTACCTCGCACCAGAAAATTCCAATATGACCAAACAGATTCCTTTGCCAGATGGGAGTAAGAAACTTGATGTGACTACAAATGCACTTGCAGAAGCACTTGCATGTGTAAAAAGGGATAGAGAGGCCAAAAAGAAAGCCAAGGTGGATTATCCGGATCAGGGTACTTCAGGGTCAAGAGATGATGAAAATCTCTTTGATGAAAAGAAGAAGCCTACTAGAAAAGTAAGGCTACCCAAATCCATTCCGGTCAGACGTTCAAAGTCTGCTCAAAAATCACCACCTAAAACAGCTGTTGTAACTCCTGGTGTATCAGCTGCTGTTGGTACCTCAGTAGTTTCAACATCTGCTCCCACTGTAACACACACTACATCCAATATTTTACCTCCATCACCACCAAAATCACAATCACCTCCTGTCAAAAGGCAGAAGACAGCAGTTGTTATAACTTCTGCTGTAAAGACAACAGTGGTTGGAACACCAGTTGTTCCAACAGCTGTTAGTCTATCACAAACCACTGCCACTACAACCACCTTTCCATCCAAAACATTATCAGTCCCTCCTCAAATAAAGAGGAGAAGGCTAATTCCCAAAGATGATGTCACTTCACCATCTCCAAAACCTTTAGCTCTTGTCAATATACCAAAACCAGTTCCACTTTCTTCAGTTCCAATGCACAAACCCTTACCTCCTGCAGGTGTTCAATTCCCTCTTGAACTAGAAGCTGTCAGAGAAGAGATAAAATCCTTCTATACTGAGGATGACCCTGCCAAAAGGAGTTTGCCTTCAATCAAAGGATATCTCTGGCCCAAAAACATTGAAGAATATTTAAAGATAAAGGCCAAGCAAGCAGAGGATATCTCGAGAAGAAACACACAAGGGAAATCTGACAAAGAAGTATCAAGATACTACCAATATCTGCTCACACAAGTCAGTTCCCTAGAACGTTTTGCTAAAAATGTCAGTCAACAAATTTCTGAAAGAGCAGTTGAAACTCTGAAGAAAGACTACATTGAAAGCATTATGTTTTACAAGAAATACAAAGGAGAGAGACACATGTACAAAGAGTGGACTATTCCAGAGCTTGAAGCTGAATCAGCCAGAATTCAAGTTATGATAAAAAGGAAAGTCACTCACACTCCTCCTGATTGGGCAAAGTTCAAAAAGAATGTACCTGAAAAGCAGTTGGAACTAAAAAGAATGAAAGAAGAATTGGTTGTTGCTGAATTTGGCACCAAAAGACAAGTTGCTAGATGGAAAGAAGATGTGGTCAGGTCAACCTACAAAAGGTTGGAGGAATTAAGGAAGAAAGATCCAAAAATCCCTCAAAAACCTGACTATCCTGAAGCAGCGGTTTCAAAAGGACCATCAAAGCTGCAAACCAGGAGAGCCACTGCTCCAGCTGGTACTTCCATCTACAAAAGAAGGACACAAAGCCAGTTTGGAGCTGAAACTGTTCAAGAAATTCTTGCTGGAAATGCTGTCTTAAAAGAAGGCTTGTTAAGAACGTTAAAAGAAGAACTTGAACATGAAAACTCTGCTACCACTGCTCAGCCAGTGATGAACCGGCCAGCCTCACCAAATACTTCTGCAAATAAACATCTCCCAAGAAACCCATCAGGCTCAAAAATACAAAAGTGGGCAACTGACAAACAGACCTGCGTATTGCCTTTGCTCAGGTCTGGTGGAGTAGTGGAGAAAATATAAAGGGAACAAGCTCTTGGCCTGAGTCTTGAAGATTTGCAGGATCTCCTTGATCTTCCACTTAGCAGGGATGATGAAGATACAGATGCCCTTGACTTTGAATTACAATTTAAAGGTCAGATAAGGGAGCTATTAATGAGGCAATAAAGTATCCACAAATAATGAAGGGTTTTGGCATTATCTGTTCCAGAGGGAGATTGTTGGGATTGAACCCTATCAGAGGAACATATAATTAAAGCCAAAACTGGATCAGAACAGTGGATTATGAATAAACAGATGCTGATACCCAAATCTCTCCCCTTGAAAGTGATTACAACTACTGATGACCTCCTATCTGCTGATCTTACCAAACTACTGACTCATAACTGCTGCTCAACTAAAGATCTGATGGAAGACTAAAGTCCTGCTATTCAATCTACTGCCTTGAGTCAAGCACTGCTGATCCGGACAAGTGCTGCTGGGTTCACAGCAGTAGAAGGTTGCAGCAGCTGTTCTAAAGTCTGTTTTGTAATAGAATGTATTAGCAGTAGTTAACACAAGCAGTGTCTGTATAGATCAGAGGTTAGAGTTTATTAGGAGGTTAGATGTCACTTTCATGGTGACGTCAGCAAAGATGCTCAGTAGTTTGCAAGTGCCTATAAATAGTTCAGTACTTTGTACTGTTCTATTAGCTCTTCACATCATTCGTCTTCTTTGCACGAACAAACTACTGAGCTCGGGCTGAGGGGGAGTTTGCATTCATACATCTATCTTTGTAATCGTTGTTGAAATTAAATTCAATCATTCGGTTCATTGTGTAAAAGATGTTTGATCAAAGTGTTACTCTCATTTGATTGTATGCAAAGTTTGTTTTCATTTTAATTCCGCTGCACAACTCATCCATTTTCATCTTAACTTCAAACACAAAATACAATCAAAAAGAAACTCAGATCCAACAGCCTACTTGAATGATGTCTTTTATTTTGAGGCTAAACCTCGAAATGGTATTTATGATATTGATGTTCAGACAAGTAATAACATATATCATCTTTCTAAGCGTAACAAAGCCGGTATGAATGAAACACATTTAAGGCATTGCTGACTTGGCCACATAAGTAAGGCATGCATAAAATGGCTCCAGTCTGAGGGGATTCTTGAATCCACTAGATAGGACTCCTTTGATGATTGCGAATCTTGCTTAGCTGGAAAACTCACAAAGCACCCCTTCACCGATGGTGAACGGATCAATGGTCTTCTAAAACTCATTCACATGATGTATATGGTCCTGTCAGAACCATGTCTAGAAACCATGAATAAAAACCAGCTTGATAGAAAGATAAAAGTACTTCGATCAGATCGAGGTGGTGAATACCTCAGCTTTGAATTTCTAAATCATCTGAAAGAGTGTGGAATAGTTTCACAACCCTCTCCACCTGGCACACCCTAACTTAATGGCGTGAGTGAAAGGTGAAATCAAACTCTACTTGATATGGTTTGATTGATGATGTATAGAACTAACTTGCCTCACTCCTTTTGGATCATGCTCTTATGACCGCTACCCGCATTGTCAACTTGATTCCGACTAAAAGGTAAACAAAACCGCCATATGAGATATGGCATGGGTGTAAACCCGATTTAGAATACCTTAGAGTATGGGGATGTGATGCATACATCACAAGTGATTCTGATGATAAGCTCAATCCTCAAGGTGAAAAGGTTATTTTCGTAGGATACTATAAAAGAAGCAGATATTATTTCTACCATCCTGATGCAAATGTGATTTCCATCAAACAGAAAGGACACTTTCTCAAGGAAGAACTTCTTAATCGAGAAACTGGAAATAATGTGGTTGATCTAGAAGAAATTCGAGAACCACAAACAACCGCTAATGTAGTCGGACTGTCTGATCAACAAGTAGTTGTTGCCAATGAATCAGACATAAAACACAAGCGATTGCAGAAGTAGTAGAGCTCGCAAGAATTTGATAGATGCCTATGGCGTCTAAAAGGTCCCTGTCACACCCCAACCAATGGCGGAATCATCGGGGCGTGGCACTGAGCGAAACAGATTGTCCAGAAGTTTCCACAACAACTATCATTACTATCTAGTTTAAATAATACGTCCCATACCGTATCCCAAATAGTAAAACAAATTATTACAGATAACATCTGGTCAAATATTCCATTCCGACAACTCATATTCAATATAAAAATTGTTCAAATGCTTCTAGAGACTCGATCTTCAAGATCTACAAACAACTATGCTCTAGACGCTTATTCTAAGCTCGCCTTCCTAGCAGATAAGCATCCTAATTGCCTGTCACATACGTTAAAATAAAGTCAATACATATAATGTAAAGGTGAGCATACAAGTTTAATATAGCATATAGAGTTCGAAATAGTTTACGCATAACCAGCACGTACACAGGGGAAAATGAAGCATGTTAATTATCGACATGGATCTATCGATACCAATGACTACGGGTTGACTGCCCGAGGCAGTTCGCAATACATGATTACCACCGTAATCCATGCAAGTAATTGTCCTTAACAACCCCCGTGTGAACGGGTGCTGAGTCCAAACTATAGTACTATCGTCGTTAAGGCATGTAGACAACATTCCACGTGTAAACATAACAACAAGCATTCATTTAGTCACGTAATACATGCGGTAACGGTTAGCGTTTGAAATAATTGAGTAGTGTGTTCGATGTGATTTCGTATAAGTAACGTATGTAACACCCAAAAGTGCTAAAAGCAAAAAAG
The DNA here is from genome assembly GCF_002127325.2 of Helianthus annuus. Classification (NCBI taxonomy): domain Eukaryota; kingdom Viridiplantae; phylum Streptophyta; class Magnoliopsida; order Asterales; family Asteraceae; genus Helianthus; species Helianthus annuus. The sequence goes on from NC_035435.2 coordinate 169,608,365, forward strand.
GGATCGAGTATACTCACAGCGATGGACGGATTGAAGGGAGCGCTTGAGAGTAGGGTTAGCCTGAATAGTTCGATAACATAACGATGAGTAACGCGTAAAACGAATATAAGTGTTGATGGGACGAACAACCTGATCGATCGAACGGTAGGTTCGATCGGACGGGTTGTTCGTTCGGTTTGACAGTCCGTTCGGACAGCCTGTTCGGTCGGCCAGTAGGCTCGATCGGTTGGGCTGTTCGAGTGGATTGTTTCTTCCTTTGAGTAGGATGTGTTTGTGTATGATGGCTTGTTCTTTTGAAGTTTTCGTTGTAGTATTCGAGAACATTGAAGTGTCCTTACCCTTTCAGGTCGGTCGATCGAATGGGCCGTTCGATCGGCCGGCTTAACCGATCGGTTAGGTACTCCAGTAATAAGTCCTCAGCTGGATGTCACCTGATCGGACGGCATGTTCGATCGGGTGGCACTCCAATCGTCGAACGAGTTGAAAATCGATTAAGTGTTAAAGCATAGTATCTCATGATCCGAAGAGTAATTCAAATCAAACCGTAGTTCGATCGAACAACACTTCATTCAATACTAGACTTCATGAAACTGTTAAAGTGTGGGGCCATGTGCTAGCCGATCGGCTGACATGTCCGATCGGTTGGGCTGTTCGTTCGAACAGCCTGTCCGATCGGTCAGCATCCTGACCTGGTCGGCCTGTTCATCTAACACTTGGTTGTTCTGGTTGTTTGACGTTATATCGAGGTATGTTGACAATGAGCTGAACCATGGAACCTTCGTTCTTACTTGTTTCCCCTGCTCGGACAGGAATCACCCAAGTCCGGCCGGCGAACTGTTCGGAACGGTAGTTTGACGTTTAACCCGAAATCGGTGAACCTCGTGGATAGAATCCCGAATCTCGAACCGCACAACTACTAGAGTGATTAGTGAGTGGGTTCAAGCTCCGTTTCTACCGATTTGAAGGCATTGAGTGTAAAAGAGTTGAAAGAAAGTTGGAAAATCCATCTTTCAATCTTTTCCACCGTGAATATGTTTAGATCTGTGGTAGATCTTTGTTTGTTTATGTGGAAATCGGTTAGATCCAAGCTATTCTTGGTGGGTTGAGGCCAAAACATGAAGTTCTTCAAGAACACCATGATGACATCATCCTAGAATGCTTGAATCTTGATGATTTCACGGTTAGAAGTTAAGATTTGAAAGATAGAAAGGTGTAGGAGTGTGTATACAAGAAAGTACAAGACTTAGGATGAAATCTTACTGGGATTGAGAGAAATCTGAGAAAAGAAGAGGAGCACGAGCTGGTCGGTCAGAGAGTTTCCAAAAGTGGAAAGAATGACAATGACAGAGCTATTTATAGGCTTCCCAAAGAGGAAGGGGCTGGCCGATCAGCCAGGCATCCCGATCGGACAGCCTGCTCGATCAGACAGTCCGTCCGATCGGCTGGGCTGTTCGATCGGCTAGGAGCCTGATCGATCAACAGCCTGTTTTGAGCGTTCGGTGCGACGATTTCTGATATTTCGATTTCGATTGAGGATGATACGAATACGACAGAGTTTCCTATTCAAATTACTTTTAATCCCAACCACTATATCTACATACAAGCATCTATATTTCACACTATCTTTTCGCCACCATTCATCATAATTTGATTTCGACTGAGTTCGATTGAGTTTCGAGTTTCGATTTGATTGATCACCACACATAACATAAAGTAAACACGCACAGGTAACACATAAGGCACACACGCACGTATAACAACACCAAAGTTTGCACAATTCGGGTTTCGAGTTCGAAGATGATTCGATTAGCTTGATTATTGATTGATTGACTTTATCGCATTGTTACTTCATATTATTCACAGTCGCAAATCGTTTCGTGTCGATAAACATTCGATTACTTTGATTAATAACACTTACTCCACATAATACAACTAACAGAAACACCAACATAGAATAGACTAACTATAGTCAAAGAAGTCAATCTTGACTTTGACTTTGACTTTGACTTTGACATTCGGTAACACGGGGTGTTACAATCCCGAAGTCTTATTAGTAGCTGAGTCTAACGACGAACCTGCTAACTACAAATCTGCAATCTTAGATTCGGAATCTGAGAAATGGCAAGAAGCCATGAACGTCGAGATGCAATCTATGCATGGCAATCAAGTATGGGACTTGGTTGAGCTACCCCCCGAATCTCGGGCAGTAGGAAGCAAATGGATTTTCAAGAGAAAAACCAATATGCATGGAAATATACACACCTATAAAGCACGGCTAGTTGCGAAATGTTTCACTCAAACTCAAAGTATTGAAATGAGACCTTCTCGCCCGTTGCTATGATTAAATCAATCAGGATATTGCTTGCCATAGTTGCGTAGTGTAATTATGAAATATGGAAAATGGATGTTAAAACCGCCTTTCTTAATATACATCTCTCTGAAGATGTCTATAAGGTTCGGCATGAAGTTTTCGTCGATCCTAAATATCCAACTAAGGTGTGCAAACCCAATAAGTCCATTTATGGACTCAAGCAAGCATCTCGTAGCTGGAATCTTCATTTTGACCAGAAGATCAAAGAGTTTGGTTTTGTCAAGAATGAAGATGAGGCTTGTGTTACAGAAAGGTTAGTGGGAGCACCATATCATTCCTCATCCTGTATGTGGATGATATACTGATCACTGGAAATAACATCCCTATGCTTAACGAAGTTAAACACCTTTTGGGATCTTGTTTCGCAATGAAAGATCTTGGAGAAACTGCTTACATTATAGGAATGAAGGTCTATAGGGATAGATCTAAGCGGCTTCTAGGGCTAAGTCAAAGAACGTACATAGACAAAATGATGACACGCTTCAAGATGAAAAACTCCAAGAAAGGAGGTGTTCCTATGACTAAAGGAACCGTGTTGAACAAATCGCAATCTCCTTCAACGGACATTGAAACTAAGCAAATGGAAGCAGTTCCATATGCTACAGCGATTGATTCAATCATGTATGCTATGTGCTAGACTTAACGTCTCGTATGCTTTAAGCATGACCTGTCGTTTTCAGCATAGTCCTGGCATTGCCCATTGGACTGCAGTAAAGAACATTCCGATGTACTTGAGAAGAACTAAAGATATGTTCTTGGTGTTTGGAGGAGTGGAAGAGGAGCTCACTGTAAGGTGTTACACTGATGCTGACTTCCAAAGTGACCGAGATGATTCTCGCTCACAATTAGGATTCGTATTCACTCTCAATGGAGGAGCTGTCTATTGGAAAAGCTCCAAACAGAGTGTGGTGGCGAATTCAGCCACCGAATCCGAATGTATAGTTGCATCAGATGCTGCGGAAGAATCTGCTTGGATGAAGTAATTCATCAATGACCTCGATGTGGTTTCGAGTGTTCAGAAACCAATCCAGGTGTTCTGTGATAACACAGGAATCATTGCTCAAACCAAGGAGCCCAGATCATAGGGATAAGCACATTCTAAGAAAGTTCCACTATATACGGGAAATACTGGAACGAGGTGACATCTTAATAAGCAAAATAGACACAGATCAAAACTTAGCAAACCCGTTCACTAAACCGATGTCTTAGGACAAGCATGGGAATGCTATCGATCTTCGATTGGATAACCATTTGTTTTGATTTAGTATTTGGGTGTACGAACGTTCAAACAGTTGTACCTTTTGAATTCGCCTTTGATTTACTGGCTAAATGCAAAGCTTGAATCTTACAACTGTGTTCGATTTTTGTACGTTTAATCCATGAATCTTGTATTCTAAATTATCCGTAGTCGGTCAGACTCGTGGGAACGACTCTGAATTGAGACTATTCTGACTTTGGACTCAAGTAGTTGACTTCCAAACTCACAAACCTCATTATGAATGACGTTGGATGTAACTCGCATCAAATCATCTTCATGGATCATGGTCATAAGATGTATTTGATTTTGGTATACTCATTTTGTATCCTCTGACCTGAGATACATACTAGAACTTTCGTTTACTGAAGACTATTCTTTGATCGGTGTCAAACGTTGTCGCGTAACTGCCAGTCATAAAGGCATTGGTTGGGAGTGGTTCTGAAGTTCAGTGGGAGTTGTATGTAGTCAAGATGGGATTCTGTACTCTTACATTATATGTAACAGTTAGACATCTGGGCGCCCTCGTTGATTCAAACTGGTGAAGTGTAAGGCCTTACCCAAACTTACTGTGTGTTTGATTGGACCACTTTGATTATGTGAGCGAGAACGATAATGATTGAACGCTATGTGAGATTGAATCTGATCCATGTCTCATTGTTCAATTGATGTCTTTTACAGAAAGGACAGATGACGAGAATTTCCATAAGTCTACTTTCTTCATGTAGCAAGTCGTTGCTAAAGAGAAGATACCTTGGTTAATGACTTTAAAGTGTCATGCCCTGTTGGGGGCAGCTATGTGTAGCTAGAACACCGCTGGCTGTCTGCGTTGAGATCTTATCAGAGACCGTCCAAGTGGGAGCTGTTGGATATTATGTCCGGTTCGATAAGTCAACGCTGCCGACCGGGTCTTGACCCGTAATAGTTACACCTTGGGCAACGAACTAAAAATCCACTTAACCTGTTTAACTTGTAATTACGAACAATATACGAAACAAATCATAATTATATTTATGATCATAAGCGGGTATTAACTGAGAGACGGGTACATGGACCGGGTGACACGGGTATTCTCACCCTACGCCACTTGTCATCCACCTAACTTGTGGCCAATCAAAACACATGCAATTTTGCATGTCTTGACACTTGGCTAACATGCACAATGTCCATATCTTTTATATATTTTGGGTCTTGCATTATTGAGAAATGGTTAGATGAACATAAGTTGCAAGAGATGAAATGCTCTCAACTAGACCCACCACATAACCGGCCACCTAGCCAGCCGTGGTCCGCCGCCGTCGCCGCTGCCGTCGCCACCCCGCCTCCACCGCTGACCTCCGCTGCCAGGCGCTGCCAGCCGCCACCCCTTCGTCGCGTCTCGTTGGTTCGTTTACTAGCCCTTGTTCGTTGAACCTCAGTGTCTCGACCGGTTAGTCATTAACCGAGGAATAATCTTTCTCAACGGTAGTTAAATATATTTTACCGTGCTCGTATTTGTATGTAACCGGATCCTGTCGGGTTTCGTTTTGTTGATCGTTAGTTTATATTTCTGCTGCGTTTTATTAATTAACTCGTTTAATTAATTGACTATTATTTATTGAACCGGGTTTTTGATAAATAAAATTTTGACCGATCACCACGGAAACCCAACAGTTAATGGATTTGATCAATGTATCTACTTGTTAATAGGATGTAGTAGTTTTGATGATGGATTGAGTCCTTGAATTCTCTTATGTAAACCAATTTACGGTTTCAAAAGGTTAAGCGTCCGTTAGTGGTGGATCTAGAATTTTTTTTAGGTTAAGAAACCAGTTCATTGCAACACCGACCAAGAACCAAATTAACAAATCACAATTGTGGCACAAAATCACACCAACAAGAACGGGTCTCAGGATCCGCTTACCACTCGTTCTAAGTTTATTATTTTCAGTTCCGTTACTTTTTATTTTTCGATCCCAGTTCAGTCCTTTTGCAAGTTGGGGAAAATGTCAACTACAAAGAACAAATGAACCCAATGTTTATATTGATAACCACCAAAAACAAATAAAGAGTTGCAAAAAATCAACCCTTAAATGATAACAGTGTAACAAACTTGAGACACACATGAGAGGTCAGGGATTTAAGAGAGATAAGAGAATTGCAATAGATTGGGCTGGCTTTGTGACTAGGGATGGGCCTAATCTAGCTTATGTGAGGGCCTATAAAACATTCAGATTCTTTTGCACACAAAAAATCAGATCCATTTGGGTACAAATCATACTTTTTAAAATTATTAAAGTTCAATACACTAAGGGAAATTGAATTTAAATAATTCAATCTTTTTATCAATAATAATTCTAATTGAGTTTATTCCTGACAATGGTCCAACCTTTTTTCCTTTTGTTTGTATAATGGCCCGCCGTTAGAAAAACATAACGGAGTTAAATTTTTTCCCGAATTACAAACTGATGTTTTAGAGCTTTTGATCAAAACGAAGATACGAGTCGAATGATGTAAAATTTACCTCGAAACAATGCTCCAAACGACGAAAACGGTGCTTCAAGCCGTTTGAAGCACCCTTTCGATGTAAGTTTTACATCAATCGACTCGAATCCTTGTTCTGATAAAAAACCTTAAAACATCGGTTTGTAATTCAGAAAATGAGAATAACACATAGTATTTTGTTTATTAAATATAAGAAAAGCATATACCTAACAAAGAAATCATGTGTAAATTAAAGGAAAAAGGTAAAAAGTCAGGCAAGTTTTATACGACATTTCTAATCATACACAAAATAACCTACTAAGCTTTAAAATTTGTCATGCAATTGGAAAGATAGTGATGTGTATATAGAGATAAGGAAAGTGTTCAATGAAAAAGTAAAAATTGCATAATATACATGATGAGGCCACTTCAACAACATTGCGATTGGCGACAGCTCCGCCACTAAAACATTTTTAACATTTTTTTGGAATATAAACTGCCAATTTTGTTTTATATAATTTCAAGAGTAAATTACGTTTTTGGCCCCTGTGGTTATATCACTTTTACTATATTAGCTCAAAATAAGAATTTTTAACATATCTGCCCCTATGGTCTCTATAACTAACCATTTTGGCCCCCATGGTCTATATAACTAACCATTTTGGCCCCCATGATCTCTAGACGGGGCCAAAGTGGTTAGTTATAGATACCATGGGGGCAGATATGTTAAAAATTCTTATTTTAGGCTAATATAGTAAAAGTGATATAACCACAGGGGCTAAAAACGTAATTTACTCTAATTTCAAATTTGAATATCTTTCATGTAATTGGGCCAGGTGACAATTGAACTCGAACATGATGAGTAAACTCGAAACTTGAAACATTTAGAATGGGTATCTAGGTATGAAATTAGTTTTAAATTTTCAAAGGTATCGGAGACTGGTATGGTATTAGGTAAGAATCTCAACTCACGCAACGCAAATGAATCCAAGCAATAAAAACATAGTCTCCGAAGTATTCAGATTTCTTAATGTTATTATCATTATCAATAATATTAAAGAAAAACTTGGGGTTGCTGTAGCGTTTATCACATCGCGCTACAGTAAGTTTTTATTTTTATTTATATTTTTTTGCTTTTTTTACTTTAGCACTTTTACTTTTAGTTTTTACACTTAGACTCTCTTAACATTCTAAAAACTTTATTAAATGGAATTTTGACCACCTCGAGTTATAAGTGCTTATTTTGTATATGTATGTGTCAGTATAAACTCAAGTTGGTTTACGCTGTGACGTAAATTCTATCGGGTCAAATATAGTACATTTTTGTACTTATTTTTACGTGCGTTTTCAGTTGGTGTATGCTTTGACGTAAATTTTGTTCGGAAACGAGTGTGGTCAACTATAATACATTTTCATTAGACGGTATAAATTTAAGTTACTTTACGTTTCGACGCCACAGCAATGCGCGGGAGAAATTTACTAGTTATACATAATCCCATATTCATTTGGATGTGATAAATTCTACAGCAGAAGGTTGAAATGGAGGACAAGTTCAACGAATCAGGGACATCTTTGAATGCATCATTAGTTGAAAGTTGAACTCTCTGTTTATTTGACATATTTCGTACAATGATTTTGACTATTGTCATCCACCCATAGTTGTGATATGAGACCATGGGGTATGGTTTGGATAGTCCCTAAAGGGACCATTCGCTACGTAGGCGCCAACTCAGCAATGGTGAAGGACCATTCTCTTGAGGACTACCCAAGAGTGTAGAAGACTACCCACATAATATAATATATAAATAATAAAGAGGAGAGAGAGAAATCAGAGGGGAGAGAGGGAGGGGGCCCACCATTTTGCATCGTTGCCTCCGTCTTGCAGACGCCAGGAGTGACGCGACGCAGCCCAGGGGGCGGTGTGGGACACCGAGGACGAGCCGGGACGGGGGGAGACGACCCCCATACCGCACGGTCTGATCGTCAACTATTTGAGATTCGAGAATTCTTACTTTTGTATTCCCAAAATTTTCCAATTTTAGAATTCAGACAGATGGGAAAGCCGATGTGACTAGTTATCCAAATCGACAGTTGAGTTATTTATCCAATTTAATGGCTAAAAAGAACCGTAAATTAAAGGATTACCAGAATTAATCGTCAACTGACACACACCTTTTTCATCATGCATTGTGCCGTTTCAACAAAACGTAGTGATTGTTCACATCATATATAAGACGCAAATCTTTAACTAATTTGGTACGGTTTTGACGCCAGAAATATACATATTCGCTCTCAGGGGCGGAGGTTAATGGTGCCCCGGCCTCCACCGATTTTTTGTTCATAGTGTTAATTTTACCTAAAATTCCGAAATTCTTTTTGTAGCGTAAACTACTGGATTTTTAAGAGTGCGGCCCCTACCGATTGGGATTTTGAGAGTCCGACCCCCACCGAGTTTTTATTCAAGCTCCGTCACTGCTCGCTCTTAACTTTCAATTATCCGACTGGATTTCAAAAGAACCATCAAAATACTTCGATCAGTGCTGTCACCCTAAAATAATTTAGTGTAAAAAGACATAAATCTTGATCGCCCCGATTAACCTCTCATAAAATAAATCTTGAGTTCAACACTACCTTTAATAATACGATATAAGTTATAACCTAGCAAAACAACCGGTAAGAGTAATTTAATTAAGTTAGTGGGCTTCAAATTTTCTGGGCTCTGGTCATGCCAGATTGACATTGATACATGAAGGAACATTGAGAGTTGAGACTTCTTAATTATCTCTTTATTGTCCCCCACACAAAAGGTTACTATTTCTTTTTCTCTTTTTTTTACCTTTATTTTTATTGATATTTTATTTTCACAAGAAGACAAAACACTGTGTTAGACATATGGGTGGATCTTAACTTGTTTTAATAATTACTTTTTATTAGTGGATTCCGGCCCCCTGTTCAATAATTAGGGTTTAGTAGTGATGAGTAATTTACTTCCCATCAATGGGGGAGATTGACATAATCACTAGTGAGGAGAATGTTGGTTGAAATATTGATATATTTTCTAGTTTTTTGTTAGGGTTTTGGAACATATGATCAATGTCTCAAAAGTAGTCAATCATAGTGCTTTGTTAACGATCAAATTTAATTCATGTGAGTATCAATCTTATGAAAACGTTATCATAACTTTTTACCACCGTGTTGAGTCGTTTTGCTAAAGGATGTTTGGCTGGATAAAAAAGCTTGTAGAAAATTGTCGTGAAACAAAACCATATCATAAGGTAGATAATCATTAACAAGAGATTAAGAAGGTGGGCAAAGATGGAATTGAGATTCCAAATAAGGTTGGCGATGAAAGCAATGCAAGAACTTGGAAGGGCTTCAGGGAACATTGGCCTATTGGCACAGTGAATAGAGAATATGACTCCAACAATTAATGTACTATAGAATCCTAACATATAAAAGGTTTGTGCATACATAACATAAAAATATAAGTGGATAAGTTTATGAAAGTTATGAATTGAGGAATTGAACATATTCATTAAATGTGCCAAACAAGTATCCTAATGTCTACCCAAAAATGATAGCACACAAACTAATAAGATAAAAAGTGTATTAAGATAGAAAAACGTAATGCCACTTTAGCCATTCTCTGAGTAACGTACTATAGGTGGTCGGGTCTAAACTCTTAAGGGTCATGCCAGATTGCCAGTCGTGTTAAGGATGTAAGTTGTAAGTAAAAGAAGTGTGCTTCATACCTTTCGGCTTGTCATTCACTCCCAATCATAATGTGGTTGGAAGTTATTTTAAAGGATGGTGTAGTGCCCACACATATTAATAAGTGGTTGGTGTGGTCCTTGTATATTTCTTATTGAACATGACACACACCGTCTCTTGATTATAGCATTGTTTACTTCTTTTGTCTAAATAAGGAATATACTCAAATCTAAGTTCGACACTGGATCTTAAGGGCATGAGGCTCACAATTATCTTTTGGGATGTACATAAAGTTATATAATCACACAAATTATCATGCTCCATTCGAATACATGACTTTGAATTGAGATGTTGTACGAAAATATCTTTGATGTGTGTTTGACATGCATATCTTTTATAAAGCGTGTGTTACATTACTAGTATATAGTATATAGGTGAACGATATGTCACATGTACTTGTGTAAGGATTCGTCGAAGATGATTACGTCATTCTTGAGGCTTATTCTCGAGAAGATACGTTGTAGCTTACCCTGTTTAGTAAATAATTAGTAATCCATTCACTATTGTCCTAATCAAATCTCTATAAAGAACATAAATTATTACCAAACTAATCAAATCTCTATAAAGAATATAAACTATTAGCAAACAAAAATCCAAGTTTTTATGTATAACCATTTTTTTTTGTGTATAAATAAGATCTCTAATAATCATAATAAAATAACATCAATATTAACTTATTGTCATAAGTGCATTAAAAATGGGTAAATTTCATTATACGTCATTTAGGTTTTAGTAAAATTTTATGCGATGATCTTTAACTAATGAAATTACAATGAATGTCCTTTATTTATAATTTCTTTACAATAGATGTCCTTTATGTTTTAATTTTTTTTTACAGCAGATGTCCTTTATTTTTGTAACTTAATAAGAAAGAAAGGACACCGCCTGTAAAAAATTAAAATATAAAGAGCATTCGTTATAATTTCGTTAGTTAAGATTATCGTCTGATATTTTGTCACAAAGGTCGTCCTTTTTCAAAGCTCTCCACTTTAAGACAAACACCACCCATTCACACATCCCCTCACAGAAAAAACTCACCAATCACAATGATAGAAGACCAACGAGGAGGAGCACCCTACGGTATCCTCCTCGCCGTCGTAGTATTCATCCTGATCGGAATCCCTATGTTTCTCGGCGACGGCGGCGAAGCCCTGACGGAGTTCATCGCAGAGCTTCTGAGTCCGTTAGGTCTGTTACTTCTTCCAATCATTCTGTTACTCGCTATCCAATATTTATCTTCCGATTCCGGATCTTTTGTTTCCAGCATCTTCTCCGCCGGTGAACCTAATTCTATCCACCGTGCTAGTGGATCTCCGGTCGGTGTGGCGCTTGTGCTTCTTCTTGTGCTTTTTCTTCTGTATAATAAGTTTTCGATCTTCGGTGGTGATGATGATTCCGATGACTAGCTCCGATTTGTTAGTTTGTTTCGATCTGTTATTGGTTTTTGGTTTTCAACTTTTTGCAGTATTATTATTAATTACTATTATTGTAATTGTATTTAGTTATTTGTTTTATGGATTAATATGGAATATACTTACTTTATACGTATCTAAAGGAGGGAGTATTTTGTGTTTTGTCTGTGGTATGTTGTTTGACGAAAATGCCCTTGATCGTCGGAGCGTAACTAATATCTGTTATCTGTGATATTTTTTTGTAGGGTGTCCAGTATTCGAATTGAATTTGAATTTCAAAGTTCGAATTCGATTCGTTCTAATTCGATTTAGTAATCTTTAAGTTTGACTAGATTCAAAATGGTGTCAATAAAGACACGCTCTAAAATCTTATTTTCACACCTTCTACACGAGTCGTATAGATGTATAGGGTTATACATCCCGTATAAAGTCATCTTACATGACAAATATTAGGTCATATAATGTTATACAGCTCGTATAGATAGAGAAAATATTAGGTATAACATTCTATACGGGTCGTATAACATTTTTCTACAGTTCGTATAATGTTATACGTCTGGTATACATGGAGACAAAATCTCTGACTTTTTTTTTGTGCAACATTCTTCAATACGACTTGTATAACTCTATACGGGTTGTATATGTGTAGGGGTAAATTAAAATTTTAGGGAGAGACGTGGAATAGTGGGAGCCGAATCAAAATTCGAATAAAAATGATTCATGTTATGTTTATTTTATTTTCTGTTGAATGTTTTTTGCTTTTAATTTTTTTTACTTTTTTTTTTAATTTTTGGGCATATACTTGGTTTATACGCATGTAAAAAGGAGGGAGTATTTTGTATGTGGTATGTTGTTTGACGGAAATGCCCTTGATGGTGGGAGGTGATTAGTTTGACGTTTGCTCTCATTGGTGCATTTGAGAAGGGGTAAGGGTAAAGATGTAACTTCACCGTTCGTTAGCAAGGTGGGGCGTGGGATTGTGTGAGTGGTCTTGAGTTCTGACAATTGGTACACAACTCAACTTGTTGCACGTGCCTAGATCCGGGGATTGTTGGATCCGGTTTAAATTCCATTTTGGTCCCTGTAATTTGGATATTTTGTCTGTTTAGTACAAAGTTTTTATTTTTATTCTGTGGGTCCAAAAAGGGTCCACTAGGTTAACTTTATCCATTTTTTCTATTAACGAGAAGGTCAATTTATATGTCCGAATTGTCTTTCTAGTTAACAAAATTACATATAAAATAACCGAATTGCCCTTATCATTAACAAAAAAATAGATAAAGTTAACCCAATGGATTAAAATGGCAACGATAAAACCTTTTTGGACCTATAGACGAAAAATGAAACCTTTAGACTAACTGTTAAAATGTCCCAAACTACAGGGACTAAATAGCATTTAACTCTAAATAAAATTTAAGATCCGTTTGCAGTGAAATTAAATAATGCAAAACATTAATAAATTTGTTTTTATGGTATTAAAGTTTTGACATAAATAGTTTACAAGATTTATATAAAACTAATAGTGCACATTAATAAATTTGTTTATATGTTAATAAACTTTTGACATAAATAGTTTACATGATTTGTATATAATTGAAGCTTTGGGTTCAAATGTACGGATCACTAGTTTCATTATGTCATTAACTTATCACGAGAGTGGTCTAACGTGACCCTGTGGGTCATACGGTCAGAGAAGTGCAAACACTTTTATGTTACATTTCTAATTAATCGTTGGGACACTCCTAAATACATATTGGAGTAGCTAAAAGAATTACTTTGTAGGTAGGACACGCGATTAGCGATTAAGCACAACTAAGTGTGCACTATCTTCATAACATTTTGCACGTTGCAAGTGTCGGTTTGCATTTGAGACTCCATTATGGCAAGAATTCTTAAATGATGAAACTGGACCTATAATTCAAAGGATTTTTTTTTAAGTGTGAAAAAGAAAACAAAATAAAGTATGATAGGACTACTTAAATAGATACGTATCATTTAGGATAATTACACCAGTTAGATTATCAATTGCCTTTGTTGCCATTAGTAATATTCAATTATATCGAGCGGATGTAATAATAATTTTTTAAATGGAGTTCTACATGAATACATGGACCAACCAAAAGCGGTTGTTGTAGAAAAGAAAGAAAGTGTGCAAAAGTGATTTAAAACAAGCATGATAACATTGACATGTTTATACAAGAGTGGCCTTAAATAAATGAATGTTATAAATGTGTTTTATAGGAATTATTGTAATTCATCTTTTATAGATTAAAGTTGTTAATGCTTAAATGGCTCATTAGTTGCTGTTATTAATTGCCTTTGTTGTTAATAGTGTTATTTAGATTCACCAAACATATGCAAAAAATATCCTTCTTAAAAGGAGATCCACATGGACCAACCAAAAGCAGTTGTTGGTGCCCAAAGAAAAGAAAGTGTGCAAACTTATAAAACTGGTTAAAACAAGCATGAGAAATTGAGAACATTGACATTTTTGCAAAAGGATGGTGAAAGGATAAAGGATTACACAAACGATTGTTTATTTAGCTGTTAATGGTTTAGACAACTTACTGGTTCAGTATTTAATGATTCATATTGTTTGTTTCGCAAGCAGATGTCAGAATGATTCAGACATTTGTCTCTGAATGGTTAAACATTATACTGAGTCTAAATGGTTATGACCTCTTATCTGAATTGGTCAGACATTTGTCTCAGAACGGTTAAAAACACTATACTAGCTTTTAATGATTCAAACATCTTACTGGTTCAACACTTAATGTTTAGACCTCTTACTGGTTTAGCATTTACCCATTCAGAAGTTGTTAAACAGCCCCAAAGATATCAACTAAAGTGGGGAAGGGGTAAGCAAATATTTGGTTCGATTCGTAACCGAATTCAAATTCGGTTCGAATTTTTGTTATTTTTTAGACTCGGGCAATTTGTTTAAACCGAATTAACCGATTTTAATTTTAATTTTAATTTTTATATAATTGTATATATGTTAAGACTTAATTTTAGTCCATGTCCATACCTAAGCCCAAATCCACGTCTTTACCCGTGGATTCATCATCCAAAAGACAAAAAAATAAAAGAAACTACAAATCCTAATCGACTGACCGTAGTCTGTGTCACTCTTATGACTATCTTTTTTTTTTAGACTTGTTTGAAGTTTGTACTTTTGTTTTAAACTTGTTTGAACTTTTAAGTTTTGATATAATTTTTTTTTGTCATAAACAGGTTGAAAAAAAAATGATTTGGCTGAATTTAGTTAATTCGGTTATTCGGTTTGGTGTTCAGTTACAACAAGAAAAAAAAAACGAAGTAACCGACTCGAACTACCCGAATTAACCGTAACCGAATCGTTGGACAGCCCTACACATATTTCATATTTGTTGTAAGCAAATGCTAAGTATCACTACACAGATTATTGAAATATTTATAGGTGATCATTTTAAATGTGTAGCAAGGGAGAAGTATAAGTGAACTCTCCCGGCCGTTAGTGGTGCACAAAAAACCCGAACCCGGACCCGGACTCGAAAAAAAACCCGGAACCGGGTATTATAAAACCCGGGTTTTTTATACCCGAACCCGAACCCGACCCTACCCGTAGGGTAGGGACCGGGTATGCATATTTGATCTAAAACCCGAACCCGGAACCGGTTTTTTTTATACCCGGTTTATACCCGAAACCCGGTTTTATAAATACCCGAACCCGGAACCGGTTCATACCCGAAACCCGGTTTATACCCGAAACCCGGTTTAAAAAACCCGATTTTGATGTAATCTTGTTTAATTATGTATGCGTTAAGACTTCTAGTTCTTATGATTTTACAAAATTATGTATGCACTTTGATGTAATGAATCTTGTTTAAGTATTAGGTTTCTAGTTCTTATGATAAACAAAATTATGTAATCCACATATTTCTTTTCAAAGCCCAAAAGAACTAAACCAAAACCCCACTAAATCTCGTGACAATGCATGGCTGGTCCTGGTTGTTCTCATTTGATTTTTTTCGGCTCAACATGCAATTGCTTGAGCCACCTGCATCACTCATCTAGCCTTCTCCAGCCACCTGCATCACTCGTCTAGCCTTCTCCAGCCACAACCGCACTACCCGATGCGGTTTTTTCCCAACCCGATGCGGGTTTTTTAACCCGGTGCGGGTTTTTTAACCCGGTGCGGGTTTTTTCCCAACCCGATGCATACCCGAACCCTACCCGATGAATACCCGAACCGGACCCGAACCCGGAAATAGGGTATTATAATACCCGGGTTTTATAAACCCGACCCGAACCCTACCCGAACCTGGGTATATAGGGTATACATTTTTGGTAGAAAACCCGGACCCGGACCCAACCCGGTTTTTAAAAAAACCCGATTTTTTAAAACCCGATCCTACCCGAACCCGATCCTACCCGAAACCCGGTTTTAAAAAAAACCCGATTTGTGCACCACTACCGGCCGTTAGATAACTGTGATCTCAACCTTTTTAAAAAGACGTTAGTGAGCTGTTGGTGATAACCGATAACTACCAAGGTTAGTGAGACGAACAGTGGCGGATCTAGAAAGTTCATATAGGGGCAACATTTCAAAGAAAAAGGGTGACGAAATAAAAAAAACGTCAAAATTTTTTAAATTTTACACTACCGCCGGAGCGTTAAGGGTACCTTCTTATTTCTTAACGATACGTTTTAATGGTAATCTCTACTGGATTAGATATGACTAGTAAAAACAAACTCTTGGTAGAAGATCGAGGGGTAACCGACAGACAAACCATGTTATCGATTAAGATCAACATTTAATCAACACAGAAAATATCCTGCTGGGCGCGATGGACTAGCATGTGTAGTATATCTTAATATGTGACGCGCTAAAATTAAAATAAAACATGTAATGTAATTGATTAAAAACAACATTCAACCAACACAAAGAAAGTCAGTACAAAACAGCTGAATACAAAGCAACAAGATCACTATACTAACTAACAGCAATTTCAAAAAGGGTACTAGAAAGTTGACTTTCACTGGTCTCCTGGCAGACTCTTGATGATATCAGAATCACCTAAATCAATTCAAGACAAAATTCATCATTCACCGATCACAATAGTATTTTAAATAACGGATTATCTGATAATAAAACATGTCTCGAATTAAATACCTGCATCAATGATACTTAGGCATGACACACGGAAATACTTTCCACATGCGGTTCCAAGATCGACATTATCTAAACACAAAAATTATGGAGAGGAAACATTGTTAAAACTGTGTTTCGCAAGTTGAAAATTATTGTCGGGCAGAGGGCCAAACAGGTATTTACTTCTTGTTTTTACTTGTGGAATTTTAAATGCACGGTTCCAAACTTCCAGTTAAGCTTTACAGGCTAGTGAAAAGCCATAAAGGAGCTCAGGCGCTAAGAAAATTACATATTTTTTTGGCACCACATAAATCGTTATAAATCTATCCGCTACATAAAATATAAAAAAACTAAAGCCAAATGAAGGGGAAAAAGATGATGGTAAAGGGAAGCTTACTTCCATTGTAATGGTGAACGCCAACCTTGGCAAGCATGGCGTAGTACTCAATCTCGGATTTCCTCAAAGGCGGGCAGTTGTTGGAAATGATGATCAACTTACCTACATTTCCCATAATTCATACAACAAATAAGCCTCGCTACAGTAACCAAAATCAATGCCACCATAACTCATAAAAGATCCAATAAACCCAACAAAAACTAAAAAAATAAAGAGTTAAATGCCATTTTAGTCCCTGTGGTTTGGGCCATTTTGCCAGTTTAGTCCAAAGGTTTCATTTTTAACCTTTGGGTCCAAAAAGGTTTCACAGTTGCCATTTTAGTCCACTTGGTTAACTTCATACATTTTTTCTAGGCTAAATTGCACTTTTCGTCCTTTATGTTTCAGGGTTTTTGCAGGCGCTGTCCTTTAAGTTTAAAAATTACACTCTATGTCCTTTATGTTTACACTCTATGTCCTTTCTGGGTTTATGAGAAAGGACATCGCTTGTTATAGGTTGCAAACATAAAGGACACCGCCTGTTATAGGTTGCAAACATAAAGGACACCGCCTGTTATAGGTTGCAAACATAAAGGACACCGCATGTTATAGGTTGCAAACATAAAGGACATAGAGTGTAATTTTTAAACTTAAAGGACAGCGCCTGCAAAAACCCTGAAACATAAAGGACGAAAAGTGCAATTTAGCCTTTTTTCTATTAACGAGAAGGCTAATCCAGTCATTTTATATGGCTGAATTACCATTTTAGTTAACAGAATTACATACAAAATGACCGAATTGGCCTTCTTGTTAACAGAAAAAATGGATGAAGTTAAACCAGTGGACTAAAATGGCAACTGTGAAACCTTTTTGGACCCACAGGTTAAAAATGAAACCTTTGGACTAAATTGGCAAAATGGCCCAAACTACAAGGACTAAAATGGCATTTAACTCAAAATTAAATTAAGAGCAGATTTAAATCAACCTTTAGAGCTTCTGAGAGATTCGAGAACCGTCTTGTAACCAAGAGTGTACTTTCCACTCTTCATTACAAGAGCCAACCTATTGTTGATACTCTCATGAGTCTTCTTCTGCAATTTCATACAAATCAACAATCAACAACTTGCCTAGTAAAAAATCAACGCAATACTCGCAACGACTAAACAAAATCAGTAATTTACCGTCTTCTTTCCCGACACCATTG